>NW_015386807.1:237621-249122 GCF_001527695.2 Protobothrops mucrosquamatus
TCCATTAATATTATTTGCCTGACAAAAATATTAGCTACAAACTACCTTAGTAACAGTATGAAAGGTAGGTCAAATTTTCATTAGGAAATTTTTATCTAATATTTCAGACAGTGAAATGTCATTATGACTCATTTCTCACTTAAAAAGGAAGTCAGTAAAATCCTACAGTATAAACTTACATTCAAAAGTAAGTCCTACTGAACAACTTTCATCTTAGTAGACATATATATAATTCTAGTATATGTGGATAATAGATTTTTTTACTGCTACTTTTCCCTTTAGATAATATATGTTACCAATTCTGTGTTAGGCTTTAGATTAGGATTATATTTCCCCAAAACCTGCATTTTAAATACTTCCTTTGTTTAAATATAGATAAAATAAAAAGGTTGCTGAAGTTCAATGTAGTTGGAGGGCATCAAGCAGGGGCAAATTGTACTAAATTGCAGATGTGTGCCTTTCCCTCTGGAGATCAATTTTTCATCTGCATGCTTTAATCAGTCAAGACTGCAATCCACTGCATATTAACCATATGATATAGATAGAAGCAAATATTTGTGTTTTATGGTTGAACAATGGGGTCCTTGATACTTTCTGAGTTTGGTTGTTTTATTGCAGATGTTTCATTCCAACTAGGTAACATCATCGGTGCTAGTCCTAGTCCATCCTAGCACTAATGATGTTATCTAGTTTAGTAATGAAACATCTGCAAGAAAACAACCAAGCTCAGAGAGCACCAAGGATCCCAGGACCGTATTATTTCTGGATAGTAGATGCCTAATAACATATGCATGGTGCCTTTAACTATGTGTTGTGCCCCCAATCTCACCCTGGAACTACACCAATATCAATTCCCCTTGAGTAAATTCTCTTGAAGTCATTAGGATTATTTTCCAAAGTGCCTTAAAATTGATGTACTGTAGCTTTTTCTTAAAGGCAGAACAGCTCAAAGCCCAATTACGTTTGGCAGAAGATACCTATGCAGATGTTCACAAAGAACTCACTGAGCTTCACCAGAGACTACAGGAATCGGAAGAAGCTTGTGATCAGCGACAAAAAGAGCTACTGGAATTTCACAGGGCTGTAGCAGATGAGAACAGAGAAAAGGAAGCACTTCAGAAGTCCAATGGTGACCTCAGAGCAGCTGTCAAAAAAACAGAGAATGAGAGGCTCAGGTCAGATTTGGCACAGTGTTGGGCTGTGAGAAGAAGTTCATACACATTGATGGAACAGACATAGTGATTTTAGAGATGACTGATAATAAACACTTGACCTCTTGTAGACTGCAGAGAATCAAGGAAGAACGAGAACAGAAAATTGCCATTCTGGAAGAAGCAAAAGCCGCAATTGAGGGAGAGATGGGAGAGCTCCGAGTAAATCTACGGGAAGTAGAGAAGGCACACATGGAAGCCCGAAGGGAACTTCAGGAGCTGCGCAGAGAGGTAGCTTACAAACAGACTTTCTCATGGTTCAGTTCAGGTCCAAGAATATAACAGGTTAATGGAGGGAAACACTTGACATGATCAGATAGAGGTTAGGAAGGATGTATTTGACATTACTGTTAACTCCTGAGACTGGTACCTCCAGTAAGTATGAACTATGGCAGATGCAGTAGCACCACTCCAAATACAATTCTTGCTATTATTTTAAAATCTTTTGGAAAGTATCCTATATCATTTCTGCATGTAATACCTCTCTCCTCTCTTCTGTCTCCTCAATTATGATATAGTTTTGTCCCTATAACTTATTTTCCTTTTCAGGCCTTTCTGATATCATGATACATATACAACAAATAGGCAGCATCTTCTTGCTGAAGAATCTAGTAGCTAAATTAGAGCTAAATTACGATTGGGGTATGATATGGTCAATCATGGTAGTTAGAAGCAGTTACCAAGCATGGCAATAATTGTTTTATGCAGAAAATTCCACATATAATTTGGGAGTTTGAAACATAGATTCTGCACTGGAGAATGGCTGCACTCAAATTGTTTCTGCATAGGTAAAGTCCCTGGAGAACAAGAACAGCAAGAAAACCCAGGAAGTCACTGAATTACAACATCAGTTGATGCAAAAAGAACAGCAGGAGCAGCAGAACAGCAAAGAGGTTCTGGATCTTAAACAGAAGATATCCGTTCTGGAGATTGGCCATGATTCTGCTCATAAGGAGGTAACAATGGGATAATAGCAAGGAGTGATTATTTCATGAAAGAAGAATTGAAGAATAAGTTGAAACAATGAAAGAAAGCAGCATTTTGTGAAAGAATGCAATAGAAATAAAATGTTTGGTAAACTGCATATTCAATAGGGTAAGGATGTAATTGTGAAGACCAACACATATAATAATACAGTAATTTTATGTGTAGTGAAGGTGAAGTGTCCTTTTGAGCTGAAGTTGACTTGGTGACTTACAGAAAAATAGAAACATAGAAAACTGATGGCAGAAAAAGAATTATGGTCCATCCATGCAATTTTCTTAGCAATAGTATAAACTAAGAAATAATTTGCCACTATTTTTTCTCCATTTCCCTATTTAAACTACAGCTGTGGAAGTTTCTGGAATTTCTCCCATCCAAATACTTACCAGGCCCAATGCTGCTTTGCTTCTAAGCCCAGACAAAATCAACCAGGTTCTATTATCTGCTGAATTACAGATATATTAGATTAGATTAGATTAGATTACTTTTGCAAAGTCATTAATGGATAGAAAATAGTACATGATTAGGGAGTTTATGGAAGATAGTAAAAGTATCATATACACTTATAAGTATATGTATTTGTTTTGTAAGTATAAAGTATAAAATTTATTTTTTTTATTTATGTCCAACTAGTTATGTACCATGTTCATTGCTCAAAAGAATTTTCTTACATTAGAAATAGCATAATATATTGAAAGAGCATTCTTGAACAATGATTTATTGCAAAATGTTACCTTGTGACTCACAATTAATGTTATAACAATCTTATTAAAATGTGTGTGGAAGTTAAATAAATAAATATTATTCAAACAGGATATAACCTCGGTTTACAATTGGATAAAATGTCAGGATTGTGTAACTGGTTAATAGTAGGTGGGTGGGTATAAATTATTGGATACCTTTTGGTAATATTACCATAGATTTCTTTGCACTGACAGATATTGTCAAATTCCTGAGCCAGGGTCCTTGAAGAGATGGGAGCAACATACATACATTGCCCTCGTGATTTTGTTTCCTTCCAGGTGTTGAACTTGCAGAAAAAACTGTCTTCTGCAGAGGTGAAGTTCCAGCTTCAAGAGCAGGATTTAAAGCATAGCCTTGCAGAGAGTTGCATCAAGGAGAAGAAGTGGAAGGATGGTCTCCATAGCCTGGAGGTGAAGCTTCAGGAAGCAAGCAGGACAAACGAAAATCTCCAGCTGCGCCTCAGCACCTGTGAGGGATGCATCCATGGCTTAGAAACAGAACTAGCCAAAACTGAAGCAGCCAAGAGGGAGGTTGAGCTGAAGTTAGTGGCACTCCACTCCACTCTCCGTCGCACACTGGGACTTGGCAGCCGGAGTCCGTCTCCCCAACGATCCTCCTCTCCAGTCAAAGGTTATTTTGTAAATTCTCCTCACTGCTATGGGCTAAGTTAGGTTAGCCACTCAGAGCCTGTTGGAGTGGGTATTATAATAGATATTATAATAGATTAATAAATTTAATGAAATAACCAACCAACAAACAATTGGATAATGGCTATATTTTGATCTAACATTAAACCAACAGGTTAGTTTTTATATTGTATAATACCATAGCTTTAAAATATGATTTATTGAATAAATCATAATTGATTCATGGCACTAATCCATAAATCATGACTTACAAACTACAAAGAAAATTTGAAAAGTACGTTAATTAAAACTATGTATTTAGTAGCTGCTTAAGTACCTTATTCAAAAAGAAAAATCATAGCTGAGAGGCAGTTTGAAAGCTTTTGTGGACAGTGGTGCTATAGCCATCTGAAAAGATGTAGGGAGCTAATTATGGTAAAGTTCTCTCCTTAGGCCAGACATGTCAAACACAAGGCCCGGGGGCCAGATGCGGCCCGCAAAGTGGTTTCATGTGGCCCGCGAAGCTATCCTGGAAACAGTGAGGGAACGGCCCCCACTGCCTTGGCCCTGGCCCAGGCCAGCCGGGAGCCAATGTACAATTTTGTGGTGGCCATCTTGGCACTTGCCCCGGTGGACCATGCCTTGGCATTTGCCCCGGTCCCACCCCCTTCTGCCAGAGACCCTCAGATCTGTCCCACTCCTGCTCAGGCACCCACAGGCACCCTTGACGCGAATGATGTAGAACTGGCCACGCCCATCTGGTAGGCCACACCCACTCCATCCACACCCACCCAGTAGGCTGCACCCACTCTGGCCACACCCACCCTGCCCCCCAAGGGCAACCGCAATGCTGATGCGGCCCTCAGTGAAATTGAGTTTGACACCCCTGCCTTAGGCAATAGAAAGCTCGCGGCAATCCCAAAATATCATCTTGTTAGATAACCTTATTAACTAAATGAGTAAATAAATCCTAAATAATGTTGTCTGTGAAGTCTTTTCTTCTTGAAATCCCATTCAACCTTGTCTGTTGACTGAGACCAAGCAAGTGTTTGGTTGTTGTTTTTTATAGGAACCAGTGGACGCCAAACACCTGCGTCTCGCACTGGATCACCTGAAAGGAGCCGCTCCCGTTCACCATTTCATCAACCATCTCCTCTCAGGGGAGAGCAAAGCACAAGTGAAATTGATCCAGAAGTAGTTCGAGATGCTTTGAAGGACTTCCTTCAGGAGTTGCGGGACACCCAAAGAGAGAGGGTAAGCAAGGACCTCCCTTTCAAATATATCTACCTCCATAAGGATCTGGAGAATATGATAAGGATATTGAGATTTAGATGGTATAAATTTGTGAACTTTGAAAAACTCATAGCTATGAATTTGGTGTTTTATAAAACTATAAGAGAACATTCACTAATTTATCACAATTGAGTGCAAGTCAATTTTATTTTAATAAAACTAATGCTAAGGAGTTGTGGCAAAATAGTGCCTTTATTTTTGCGCTTCTGTTTATATTTTACTGTACATACAAAGAATTTAATATAGATAAACATTAGTCCTCATATCAATTGAACGAGAAAAAAATAAAATCTACAATTAGGTGACTATTAAAAATAGGTTTTAGATGCATCATCCACTGATTTCCACCAGATTATCCATATTCTTTCAAATCTTTGTTCAGTTCCTTCATTCATTGGATCTATCGAGAAAAAGTGGACTATTCTAAGGTTGAAATTCAATGTACAAAAATTGAGACTTACTTATGGACTTACTGAAGTAGTAACATTTAAGTACTAGGAAGTATGCTTAAGACATAAATAGAATAGGTCTGGAATTATGCACTAGAGCAGGGATCTTCAAACTTGGCCCTTTTATGACTTGTGGACTTCAACTCCCAGAATTCCTCAGCCAGACACACTGGCTTAGGAATTCTGGGAGTTGAAGTCCACAAGTCTTAAAAGGGCCAAGTTTGAAGACCCCTGCACTAGAGTCTCTGTTCTGCTATTCAGCATATGTACGAATGCATCCCTTAAGCATGTGTTTTAGGCATCCACTTGAAATAATATGCCATATTTTTTTTCAGCATCCTGTTAGTTTTAAGGGCGTTTACCAGAAATTATTATCAAAGTTTCAGCATGATTATTTGAAAGCATAGAGAGCATTATGCACATAAATCTACCTAGTCATTCTGGATCAAAGCCAATAATAGCTTAAAATATGCAACAAATAAATTAGTCCATTTCTTTTACTCAGAGCAAAAAGGGATTATTTTATGTAATGCTATGTCTTAGCAGTGATAACCTCCATCTTTGTTATCATCATCATCAACATTCATAAAGAATCAAATCCTTAAGGACTTTTGATGATGTACAGATGATACATAAGAAATAATAAACAAATCTGCAATAAAAAGACCATATAAATAAATAAAAAGTACACAAATACTACTGGAAAATTAGTAATTATATTAAATGAATTAAACCAATAAACCAAATAAAGCAGGAAACTGATCTGAGGAGCTTCTAGAAGGTAAGCAGAGTGGAGGTCAACTAGATTTCCATTGGGACACCATTCCAAAAAACTGATGCAACCACTGAAAAATAGCATAATCATGTTTTGCCACTCTCATTCCCCCAAATTCCTTAACTACTATATTACTAGTAGTTTTTCCTGGTAAATCAAGCTGGTCAGGTCCATTCCAGTTAGAGCAGTGATGGTGAACCTTTTAGAGACTGAGTGCCCAAACTGCAACCCAAAACCCACTTATTTATTGCCGGGTGCCAGATGGGCGTGGCCCATTGGGTGGGCGTGGCTGTGGTGGTCATGGCAGATTGGGTGGGTGTGGCCAAGGTAGGCGTAGTCACCTCAATGTTGCTCATGGGGAGGGACGCCTGTGGGAGTGGGCAGGGTTGGGGGAGATCCAGGGGGTCTCTGGCAGGTGGGGCGGTGGGCAGGAGGCTCATCCTGCGGGGTAAGGTGAGGCAGGTTGGGGGTGCCATTGCCATGGGTCAAGGCAAGGGCCAGGGCAGCTACTGCCTGACAACATCGGCCCCCGCACACAGAGGCCAGCAAGCGCATGGGGGCCAATGGCGTCCATCAGCAGCCACAGCCTGCCGGCCCTTGACCGGCACACTCCGGGGCTCCGCAGCCCGCTGCCAGCAGTTCAGAGAAGCTGCCGGCCAACAGCTGAGGAGGCGATGTAGTGGGTCGTGCCCAGGAAAAGGAGAGCATGCAAGGCCAGGAGGGACGGGAGGGAGGGAAACCAGTCGTGCCGGGATGCATCTGGCCACGTGGGACCTCAGCGAGTTAGCAGGCAGCTGGTTGAAGAGGGACAGTTGCCATCTCTGGGGCATGGTGTGTGTGCCCACAGAGAAGGCTCTGAGTGCCGCCTCTGGCACGCGTGCCATAGGTTCGCCACCACTGAGTTAGAGAATGCAGTTCTGTAAATAACTAGGCACCAAATTATGTAAGGCTTTATGGAATAGTACCATGACTTTAATTTGCATCCAGAAGCCTATTAGCATCCAGTTTAGGGCTTGCAATGAGTTGCTCCCATCAGCAAACAGTGTTCAGTTGTAGGCCATTGTCACTGATCTTGTAGGCCACTGATCTTCAAAGTAGCCCTATGCAGAGCATGTTGCTATAATCCAGGGGTGTCAAACTCGCAACATCACGTGACATGTCGCAATGTATCGCAAGTTTTTTTCCATTGCTGGCAATGGGGTGGGCGTGGTTTTGGCATGACGCATCCGGCCCGCGGACTGGCAGTTTGACACCCCTGCTTTAATCTAAGCAGGTGGTGATGAGAACATGATCCCCCCACTCCAAGTAAACTTATAACTGATTTACTAGCCAAAGCTAGGAAAAGTCTTCCCACCCTACCCCCAGCAGCCACAGCATCGACTTGCTATTCCTGAAGAATCCCCAGTCTTGTATCTTTATGAATAGTACTTCCCTATCAAGAGACTCTACTGGAGCAGACAGTAACCCTAATGGAGAAATAGTCATTCAATTTTATTAAAATTCAGTTTAAGCCTATTGTTCCCCAACCATCTTTCAGGGACTGAGACTTCAATGGTAACACCAGCCTGGGGTAGCAATGTAGAATTGGGTATTATAAACATATTGATATTGGAGAATTGCCAGATAGGCTGGCAGGAGGAATCAAGTGAGGGCCTAGCTTGGAATTGTTGCATAGCCACAAACAGCATAAGCATGATCTCCTCCCAAATCCATGAAGCCTTATCTGCTCAGTCCCAGGGGAAGGCAAGCAATCTGGTGAGATTCTTGTGGCACTGTATTGCAGTGCAGCTGATGAACAATATACAGTATTTTCAATCTGAGGTTATTTATGAGTGTTCTGGTTGCTTGCACCTTACATTTGATAATACCAACCCCAAAAAACGTTTGATGATCTTGCCTGGTGCCTTCTTGTAAACGTTAAATAGCAGATGGAGAAAACTGGCCCATGCAGCACTTCACAAGGGATTAAGCATGATCTCTCCTGCCCCACTAGCACTAACTGGAACTGTTGATAAAGGAAGTAGAGGAACCACTGCAATGCAGTGCTATTTATATACATGACATAAGATAATTTACATGCATAAGATCATGGTATGAACAAGAAGTAAATAAAATCTGTAAAAAGAGCAGTGTTGTTAGGTACAAAATGTTACTTTGGGGATAAAAGACTTTTGTTCCAATCCAATCTCTGCTATGGTTGGGTTGATATATCACACAATAGTATTAAAGATTTTGTTTGGTTTTGGCTTAGCATGAAGTACACATCTTTTCGCTATAGTTGGGTTGTTGTTTTTTCAGCAGAGAGTTTATAAAGGAATATTGTTTCTTAAAAATTGCATCTGTAGTTTTGTGAACCAGAGAGCGAGATTCAAAATTCCTTCCAGTTCATTTATCTAGAACTGAAAATCATCTAACTATTCTAACTCCATTTTACAGGGATCATATGAGCCAGCCTAACTTATTGTGACCCCAAGTTGACTCCCAAGACATATGTTTAGCAACATTCAAGGGCAGTTCAGCCCTTTCTCTGTCATGTGCTATTTATTGCTCAAAAGCATGCCTCTTGTAAAAATGAATAAATATTTATACTGTACTAGAATAATTAAAAAAACATGGCTTGTCACAATAATCATAGCATCAGATCATCCAACAGCCTTTCTGACAAATGAAGAAATCAGTTAATTCTGGGCTACATCACATTTAAAACATTCCTTGCTTTGTTGTCCTGTCCACCAAGATCCTGGAATTTATTGTTAACTTGTGTAAACCAGAAAGGGGAAAAAAGCAAAAACTATCTACAAACAATAACAACATGTTTCAGTTAACACTTTATGAGCTATAAGAAACTTAGTGTTCTTAGTTTTACCAGTCAGTCAGGAAGTAAACTTAATTTGCTCAGGAAGTAAATTTCATAGCATGGGCTTAGTTGTAAAGAAAGCTATGTAGCCTCAAACTGGAGGTATTTTGATTGACTGAAAATATGTTAGTAGCAATTGTTTCCAAGGCCTCTAGCCTTGGCTTCAAGAGGATTCAGAGATTTAATTTGTACTTGATTTGGATTTAATTTGGATTTAATTTGTACAGTGATAGTTTTTCTGAATTACACAGATTGAAATTGAGATATGCTGTTATTTTCCAGTGCCTGTGAAAACTACCTCAGATAGACCTTTTCGGGCAGGTTATGCAATGAGGCGGGATGGTAGCTATTGACCCCTCACTTCCACATTGAGGAAAATGGGATAAGAACTAATTTAAATGTAAATTTAATCAATTAAGCAGGTAATATGAATGTCTCCAGGCACCAGGAGTCTGCAGATCTCCCTCTTTTTATCACTTCCAAATCCAAAGCATTTTGGCTAAGCAAACATTGATGATAACTGTTTAGTTCTTTGGGGTAGGCAAGGCCATACTTTCAGAAAGGAAGAGTCAAATTAATAGTCTGACATTCATAGCAGGTAGTCTATTTCTGTCTAAGACTTGAGCAACACTAACATTTCTAAAATATTAAGGGCTACTTCTTTCATACCAAACAATTCAGTAAGGTGTCTTCAGTTACAGGTGTGAAACATGACATCTGGTTTTTTTTTAAGACAAGAAAACCATTTGAGTTAAGTTTAGAGTATGACAATATATATTTAATGCTTGCTTATGTATAAAGAACCGTAAAAACAGTAAAAACTAGCTCATTTGCAAATTATTTATCTGAGAAATCACTGGCAATATTGTGGCTGATGTTTATGATAATAGTCTGATTTCTAGTGATTTATCATTTGTTGAAAATGCAGTTACTTTGCTCTAATTTTAATATTTGTTTTATCTAATGTTATTGTTGATTTTGGGATATGTATTGTTTTTCAAGTTGTTTTTCAAGGTGGATTATATAGTTGTTCAACAGTTGTCCATGTTAAAAAGTACCCTTGTGGCTCAATAAAGCAAATTATACACAGTATAAAATAAATTTAAAAAATAAATGTGTCCTGGTTAAGTTTTATATCTTCCCTGGTGACAAGCCAAGGATATCATGAATATGTCCATATCTCTTGGTTCCAGGATGATCTAAGAATTCAGGTGATGAATATGAGTCATCAGCTGAATGAATTGGAGGCTGATCGTGACCGAACACAAAGCCGTATCCTGCAACTCCAGAAGTTTTTAGCAGACAGTGAGGAAGGTCTGTTCTTTTTCTTCTTCTTCTCTTACTTTATCTCTTCATTCATAAAAATTTCTTCGCCTATCTGTTTTTTTCCTCTAGTTCTTTGCTTGTTTAGTTGGATAAAAATTACAGTTATGGGGCAAGTTGTATAGAAAGCAAGTGAAATGAAGCTCTAAATTTTTTTAAAAGCTGCAGGGAGACTGCTGCTTTAAGTGAAAGAATATTGATATCAGGGCAGATGTTTGATCTCTATGCCAGATGTTTCTCTGCTCTGAATTTGCTTTTTTCCACATACGGATCAAGATTTTGTGGATTTAGACATTCATATCTGGACTGAGCAGCAGATTCAGGACATGGAGAGAGGTCAGGAAGAGGATTAAGCTTATCTCTGCTTTAATTGCTTTTCTTCTTAAAATGGTAGCTCAGAAAGCTGCTTGTCATTTAAAAAGCAAATGTTGGGAATTAGTCACATATACTTATAAATCATGTCTACTCCTCATGACTCAAGTGGGCATTCCTAACATCTTTAAAAACAAAACAAAAGCAAATATCATATAGGGCCTGTGCTTTTAATATACCAAAATATTGTAAATCAATGTCAGGCAATTCTTATTAGATGGAAATTGTAATTCTACCACTGTTAAGCATGTGAAGCTCCAGCCTAATTTTCTAATGCAGGTAGTTAGCGACTTAACAACCATTCATTTAGCAACTGTTCAAAGTTGCTGCGGCACTGAAAAAAGTGACTTACAACCAGTCCTCACACTTATGTTTGTTGCAGCATCCCGATGGCCATATGATGAAAATCCAGGCACTGGGCAGCTGGCATGTATTTATGGTGGTTGCAATGTCCTGGGATCGTGTGGTAGCTATTTGTGACCTTTCCAGATAGCTTCCAATAAGCAGAGTCAATGGAGGAAGCCTAATTCACATGACAATCACGTGATTCATTTAACAACTGCAGTGATTCGCTTAACAACCATGGTAAAACTGCAACTGCACAACTCACTTAACAAACGCCTTGCTAGCAATGGAAATTCTAGGCCCAATTGTGGTTATAAGTTGAGGACTGTCTGTACAGGTGGGTGCTGGAAGGGGTTAGGAAAAGGAAGGGCCACCTGAGGGTCTTTTGCACGAATGGCTGTTTTTATCATTTAGCCTCATGAATAAATGAATGCCTCATTGGGGATTCTGCCATTCATGAGAAATGATTAATTATAATTTGACTATAATTATTCAGGTATCAGAGCAAGCTGCCTATGGTTT
>NW_015386807.1:250409-313176 GCF_001527695.2 Protobothrops mucrosquamatus
GATCTCTGGGGGTAGTTCGTTCCAGAGGGTGGGGGCTCCCACCGAGAAGGCCCTCCCCCTGGGGGTCGCCAGCCGGCACTGTCTGGCTGACGGCACCCTGAGGAGACCCACTCTGTGGGAGCGTACCGGCCGATGGGAGGTAACCTGCGGCAGAAGGCGGTCTCGGAGATATCCAGGTCCGATGCCATGGAGCGCTTTGTGTTCTAATTTGATCTAACTTGATTGTATTATGTTTGGGTAGTATTATTTAGATATGTGATGATATGTGCTTATCCCTGTACTCAGTTCTGGGAAGTCCGGGGGGAAAGGGGGGGATGTGGGGGGTAGAGATATGCAAAATTTGGTGTATTAATATGTTATAGAATAATGTATTTTATTTTATTTTATTTTTTTAAAGAGGAGGTGCTCGATTAGCACCCCCAGACTGCATCCAAAGGATGAGGAAAGGAAGGAGGTGGGATGTGTAGGGTAGTTGAAAGAGAGGAGGAGGTGTGGGTAGGAGGGGAGGAGAGGAGGAGGGAAGTAGGTAGGAAGGGTGAAAGAGAGGGCGGATGCAGGGGGGGGCTGCCGAGCACCTCTGAAAATATGGTTATGTTTAATATGTTTTTTTTATTAATGTACACCATATTTGTATTTAGAATTTGTTTATTTGAAAATTAATAAAAAATTGAAAAAAAATGAAAAAAAGAACAATATTGATGTAAATTTTAAATATTTCTAAAAATATATTGCAGTTAATTTATTTCAATTATGTTTGCATCTATTGCTCATTTTTTTAATTAACACAGAACTTCCCGCCATTTCTCCTTTTTCCTAATTGAATTCCTGTTTATTACATCTTATATTCTTGTTTTGATCTGATATATTCAAACCTTTATAATTTTACTACTCATATTTTACTCCCTCTTCATCTTTAAAATTAAGAGATTATGTCAGTGCACTGCACACAGTTTTAGAACTATCAAATCCAAGGTCACACTTGCTCTTCCTTGTACTGTGTAGCCAAAGAGAATTGCAACTCCTAAAACCTTAACCGTTAGGAATTATGTCCTCTCTCAATTACTAGTGGGTAACGTTTATTATGTTGTCGTTTTTATGGTTTGTAAAGAATCCACAAAGAGAACGTATTAGCCAGATTAGGTAGCAAAGGTATTTAGCAACACAAACTGTTGCCATATCTAGGTTCTCCATGGCTAGTCCAGCAACTTCCTAAAAGTAGAAGCCCAAGGTACCTACTAGTGGCCAAAAAACTCTGAGAGGACAGGTCAGTGGGGCAACAAATCCGCAGCAAGGAGAGATCCCAAAATTGCAAAGAGCCTCCCAAATACATTAAAAGAAAAAGGTTGAGTGGAGAGACTTTTGCCTCTGGTGTAAGATGAGGATGGAGGTTCATTCTCTGAGCTTGTAGGTTGGTTTCTGAACATTTCATTACCAGGCTAGGTAACATTTTCATGCTGAAGATGTTACCTAGCCTGGTAACGAAACATTCAGAAACTAACCCACAAGCTCAGAGAACGAACCTTCACCCTCACTTTTGCCTCTACTGGGAGACAGCCCATACGGATAATATCCATCTGGAGTGGGTAAAGACCAGGTTCTCTGAATTAGTGTTCTCATTGTTAGATGAGTGGGCATTGCACTAGTCTTTGTTCTTTGACTAGCTATTCAGTGGTGTGCCAGTAGTGCCAATAGTCAGCAGAATGAGGCTTTAAATGACATCTGTAGTAGCACTCCTAGATATAAGATGTTCCCATAATTTAATCCAAGGTCGTCGCTACTACACATGTTTTGCAGGAGAGGAGGCATTGATAGGGTCTAAAGGTTCTTCTACTTTTACATTCTAGGATTCTACTGTGGTAGTTTTGTAGTAAGGCTCTGATTTCACCTGGCTTTGGTGGCCAGTCCACAAAGTTAGCTGCTCTTCTCCCAAGCTTGGTGTTCAAGATGTTTTTACATTATAGGAAAAAGTCAAAGGTTTTAAAACCAAGGAAGCCAAACTGGAAACAGAAAAATGGAAGCTAAAAGAAGTTCTAGAAGCGGCAGAGAGCAGGGCCACCAAATTGGAGCTGAGCCGTAGAGCAGTGGAAGGAGAGTTACAACGAACACAAATGAGCTTGACATCAAGGGATGAAGAAATCCAGTCCCTGCTAGAGCAAATCCAAGAACTTCGATGCCAATTAGGGGAAAAGGAAAACAAAACTGCAGTACTGCAACGAGAGCTTGACCACCTGACTCATTCGCTAGCCAGGACGGAAGGCACTGAAAGTCACTTCAAAGATCGGGTACAAACTCTGTCTCAGGCACTCTCCAGTGCTACTGCTGGAACGTCCTCCCTGCAGGAGAACATCTCACAACTCCAAAAGGCCCTGACAGCTGCAGAGCAAGATCGTCGGCTGCTCCAGGTATGAAAACTCAGTTACCTGCACATCTTACCTGCACATCTCAATTAAGTATCTTACTATCTAAAGTTCAGCAATATTGTGCTGTGCAAATCAGTCCCTTTCCAATACTGGGTAACTGTTACACGTCCCCTGCTTTCTTTGAAAAAAAAGCCATGACTGAATCATTCAAAAGTATTTAAATGAAACAGCTGATATCAGAATCCAAATTCAGTTTGGTAAGCCCCTGCAGCATCTCCTACATGTAACATCCTTTCAAAATTTCATTGATATCATGCTCTTTTTTTCTCCAATAACCCAAATTCAGATGTCTTGTTAGTGTGCTTTGTCTTAAACCATAAACCGTGATTACTAACTTTTAAAATATCCAAGAAGGTATGTAGTAGAAGACATACTTTGCATGCATATTGACCCAAATTTAGTTATTAGCATCTCCTGATAGAGCTGGTCCCCTCCTGAAACTTATAAGTTGCTGTCCATCAGTATAAACAGTTATAAACTGGATGAGTTAAAGATCTGACTAATTAATTTTGTTTGTTCCTAATAATTTCTGAAAGAATATCAGTGCAAAGAAAAAAACCCCACACTTTTCATTAATATTGCAGTACAGTTTGTTCCTTTCCAATGGTCTGAGCTGTGGTGGAAGCAATGGAAGAGGCAGGCTGGTTTGCCAGATTATCTTTAATCATGGAAATGATCACTAGAACAGAACAGAATAGAACAAAATAATAACTTTATTGTCACTTTGAACATACACTAATCGGCATACATTAAAATGAAATTTCGTTGCATACAGTGCTCAAAGGGTTATCACCTCCAGTATACACTACATAAATATGACAAAAATAAAGCAATTGTGGGTCATCAAGGTGAACAGTAGCGGACTCAGGACACAACCCTGTGGGGAACCTGTACTCACAGATGGAGTTGGAAACTTTCTTTCCAACTCGCACAAACTGGGACTTATCAATAATGAAATCAAGTATCCAATTACGTATAGGAGTATTAAAATCTAATAGGCCCAGTTTGTTCACCAGATGCTGAGGAATGATTGTGTTGAATGCCAAACTAAAATCAACAAACAGCATTCGCACATGAGTATTCTTCCCCTTCAGTTGCGCCAAGCTAAGATGAAGCACACAAGAAAATGCATCTTCTATAGAGCGGTTCTCTTGATGGGCAAACTGTAATGAGTCAAATGTAGGGGGAAGGCATGAAACCATATAGTCTTTTACCAATCTCTCAAAACACTTCATCATAATGGAAGTGAGTGTAACTGGACAGTAATCATTAAGGCATATGATTATAGTTTTTGGGGGCACTGGTACAATGATTGCAGTTTTAAAACATGATGGAACCATGGCCTGATGCAACGAGAGATTGAAGACGTCTATAAGAACAGCAGCCAGCTGGTCAGCACACTCCTTAAGTACTCACCCATGGATATTATCAGGACCCACAGCTTTCCAAGTATTGACTATCCACAGGACCTTCCGAACAGCAATTGTATCAAACCTGCAAAACTGCTACAAGCATTATATTATTTAACCAAATGTCCTTGAATTATTCTTTCCTTTCATTTCAGGTTAAATAACAATAATAATAATAATATTTTCCAGGATCGCTTTGACACCATGCGACAGGCATTGTCAGACAGCAAGAGGCAGAATCATAGCTTGACTAATACTGTACATTTGTTACAAGATCGGCTGGCTGACATGGAACTGCAGTACAGAAATCTGGAGAAGGAGAAGCACCATCCCCATGAAGTAAGTGATGATGGGAGAGGAGGATTTATTTAACAAAATGATCTTATGGCTGCATATTATCTTGACTCAACTTCAAGCCAAGTGGGACTCCATCCTTAATTGAAGATTACATGGATTATAGCAAGCCAAGTGTCACAGAGAGGCTCCCTTTGAAAAGTGCATATGCCGTCATTGTTGAAAAACGGCAGAACCTTTTTCCGTAAAACTCTGCAATTTTATGAATTGTGTTTGTATTTCTAAAGTTATTGTGGCTCTTATTTTCCCTGTTGAAATATTCAACCAGAGAAAACCTTACCAATACTTTTTTAAAAAAGTAACAAACTGCATCCACCAGATTTTACTATAATATTTTATTGTATCATACCTTTCTTTACTCTTCATAGTTAACTTCTCCCAGCTCAAAGAGCATCTCCTGCACTGAAAAAAAAATATTTTTCTCAGGTTCTAAGTTTCTTGGCAGAAAAGGCAACTTAAAGAATTTTACAATTCTTTTGTCAAGTATTGTGGTATTTCCCACCTTGGAGAAGCAAGACCCAGTTTTCTTGGAGGAAGACTGGAAGAGGATTAGCAAAAAAGTTCCACAATTTGAAGCCATGGTTTGTCCTGGGTATGCCTTTTGAATTGTTTAAGTCAGTGATGGCAAACCTTTTAGAGACCGAGTGCCCAAAAACTGGCCCCGTCCCTGCTCCACCCCCCTGCCCCACCCCCACTCTGCCTCCCGCCCTGCCTGCCCACAGGACCACTCATCGCCTCCAGGACCCGCCGCAGATCACCCAGGCAGCCCAGCAGCACTATGGCGGCCACACCCTCTGCCCGCGCCTTGCAGCATCAACTGCATGATGGGGTGTGAGGGCAGAGTCTTGTCTATGCTGCCTGGCTGCCATGTCCTTGGCTGCGCTGCTCCATGTGGGCCTCGCTCGGGGGCGACTCTCCTTCAGGGGGGCTGCTGGAGAAGAGGGTCGCAGGGGGAGGCAAAGCTGGGGCAACGGCACGTGTGCCCACAGAGAGGGGTCCGAGTGCCACCTCTGGCACCTGTGCCATAGGTTCACCACCACTGGTTTAGATAGTAAAACAAACAGATGTAACCTGATAATTCTTCATAACTATTGCTTTTTATTACAATTTTAAAACATAATATAACATATAATATGCAACTTACAATATACAAAAGGAAAAGGAAAAATTACATAATTATTTCTATAGGATTATACGTTTAGTGCCCTAACAAAAGGGAAATGGCAGCTAGAAGTAAGATGGGCATCTGCATGTGACTTACATTTCTGCTCAGGGCATAGTGCACAGACAAAGTGACTTATTCTCCATTTTCATTTTATTCTTAAGCACTATAAGATAGCAGCAAGCAATTTTAAAAAAACATTATATTCCTATTTGAATCCCTTATTGACAATATCCTTATTGACAAACAGTATTGATTGTCATTGGGTTTGGGGGTTTGGTTATTTTTCTTTTCTTTCTTTTCTACCTAAACTCACCTAATTGTCTTTTGCATCATTGTAAGTCACTCAAGAATCTTTCTTGAAATTGAGCAGCATATAAATTGCAGAAATAAAAAAGATAACTATTGTAAAATGTAAAATGTGATTTTTTTAAATATTGTTTTAAAGAGAAAGATTTTTCAAAGAACCTTACAAAAGAATTTTTTTATGCTTACAGGAATAGAATTTCTATTCTTCCTGGCAAATGAAAATATTTGCAGTCTTTGTTTTGCAATTCCTCTCAAATAATTTCGCTATACATACTGTACATGATTACTGCTCTGATGTTCTTTGGATGTAATCCAAATAATGCACACAGTATTGTTCCTTAAAGTGAAGTTTCAGATTACACTTTAGGTTATCTGCTTTCCTTGTCTGTTCAGAGAAGTAACTAGCATACAGCATCAAGGCACTGGTTCAAATTCACAGAACTCATTTGTTACACATGTGTTTGATATCAGCAAGGGCATTCTTGGATTAGCCTAATTAGCACTAGCAATGGAAATGCATAATCCAAACCATCCGGCAGGTCCTTCCACTGAAATTAATGTGAGCTTCTTCTAAGTGACCTTTGTGCATTCCACATACAGCTCCCAAAAAAGGTTATATCTACCATCACTCTTGTCCCATTTTCCTACTCTAATGCCAATAAACCTGTGCAACAAAAAAAATCAAGTGGAACAAATCCAGAGACAACGTTTGACTCTGCAAACGGATAATGTTAGACCTGCCTTGTTCTAGTCCTCTGTTCATAACTGCTAGCAGTTTTTATTCTAATAGAAAAGAATGTAACTCAGGATTTAACAGTTGGTTTCTTCATGCTGTCTGAGCTAGGATGTTTTCTTATAGACTCAACTACTTAACATCATCAGTATGGGGGTAGTGGGGTTTCCTGGTTGTTTATATACCATATATTAGCTTGCCCTACCAGTCTTGGTCGGAGTGTGGCTTCCTCCTTTAGGGTTCCTTGATAATAGTAATGTTACTTCCCTATATCGCTTCATGTTTATCTGGGTGTTGGATGCTGATGGGGATGTGTTCTAGGCTGTTTCTTTCTTTCCTAGACTCTTGATTGTGTCTTTTAAATGGTATGTAAATAACATTCATTTTTACATGTCTATTGATGGCTGATTTATCTGAATGCCAAATTTCCAGGAAATTCTTAGCATTTTTCGGGTTTGGTTTGGTTTGATAGTTTCCCAGTTGAAACTATGTTGAGCCTGACCATGTATTGCAAGATTAAGGAGCTTTCATCTTGTTGTGGGAGTTAGCCATTTGATGTTCATGGATACAGTCTGTCGGTTTTCTACCTGTCCTCCTATGTAGTAGCTGTTATTCTTACACTACCATGTTTCCCCGAAAATAAGACCCATTCAGACACTAAGCCCTATCCTGATTTTTTTGGGGGTGCTGCTAATATAAGAACTACCCCAAAAATAAGCCAGGGGCGGGAGTCGGCATAGCCAGCACAGGAGGCAGTAAACTGGCAGCAGCCAAAGCCAGCGCAGGTAAGTCCGAGTGCAGAAGTGGGGGGAGGCAGCCAATCCAGTCTCCCTCTGGGCAAAAAGTGTTTGGGCAACTATGGGGGGCTTGGAAACGGAGTGAATCGCTCTGTTACCAAGCACCCATAGATACCCAAACACTTTTTGCCCGGAGGGAGAAATGACAGAGACTGGAAGTTTTGTCTGCTTCCAAATGGGGCACTTGGAAACAGAGTGATTCATTCCATTTCCAAGTGCCCCATTTGCACCCAAACACTTTTCACTTGAACAGAGAATTGATGGGGACTGGAAGTTTTGTCTGCTTGTAAAAGGAAAGAGTGTGGCAGGTGGAGGGAGGCGGCAGGGGAGGCTTGTGCTGCCTGATCCTTCGGCTTCCCCTGTCTAGCCACGCTGCTCTCCTCCTCACCTGAAGGTGCATTCTCTGGCATTGCCCTCGCTTCCCAAGCATCTGCCCTAGGAAGCCCTATAAGCCGTTGCGGCCATGGGCAAGCAGACAGTGGGAGGGAGCCAGCGGGTGGCCACAAAGTCAGACATCCTCCGAAAATAAGTCCTAATGAATCTTTTGGTCAAAACAAAAAAAATAAGACCTGGTCTTATTTTCAGGGAAACATAGTATATCTTGTAAATATCTTTTGAGACTGAGAGAACACTAAAGGAAGTAGGGTTCAGGCCTGTTTATCATACTGATCCAGCAATAGTTGCACTTACTGATAATATTTGGAGGGATCAGGATGGTGGCAGGTGGATTCATTTTGTCTCTTCTTTATATCTTACAGCCGTTGATACCATTAATTGTAGTATTGTAGTAGAATAATTGTAGTATTATTCTGGACTGGTTTAGGGAGATGAAAATGGGAGATTCAGTATTGCAGTGGTTTTTCTCCTATCTCCAGCATTAGTTCCTTGTCTAAACATGTAAGATCTGAGATTTCACAAGGTTCTGTTGTGAAATATCTACCTGATACTGCTAGGTGATGTCATATGAAGATAGAGGATTAGGAATCATCAGTATGCTAATGACATTTCATTCTACATCTCTGCCCCAGTGATAGTAAGTATTATTAAGTAATAGCATCAAATATCTGGAGAATAGGGCATGGATTGGGAAGAACAGGTTTAGCTTCACCACTGGCATGATTGAGTGGCTGTAGGTTTTGGGACTACTCACAGCCAAAGACTTATTTTTGCCACAGAATGGATTAACCTTCTTCTACGTTGAGCTGGTGTGCAATTTGAGCATTTTTCTAGACTCTTGTCTCCTGCTTGAGAGGTACTATGGCTAGACGGGCCTTTCCATACCTCTGTCTTGTGTGCCAATTCTGCCCATTACTGAACCAAGAGATCCTCCTGCACTTTGGTTGCTTCCCATGTATATTAATGTAATCTGTTCTACATAGGGATACCCTGGAAGACCACTTGGAAGTTGCAGCTGATCTGGAATGCAGTGGCATAGTTTTGTGTGTATGTATGTATGTAGTGTGTGTGTACTATATACATAATTATATATCTTAATTATATATATGTTCTGGTGATTTTTCCTATGCTCTATGTGTATGATTTTTATTTAAAAAAATCTGTAGCCATGATTATTCTATTTCTAGCTGTTGTGAGCATTCTTAGAAAGGGTTAAAAAATTCCTGCCAGGTCCCTCCAGAAGTGATAGAAAGAGTCAGGCCAGGCATTTGTTGGAAATTATTTATTGTTCTTGGTAGATTTTTCTAGCTGGAGAAATGAAGAGGGTGACGAATGTGCTATTTTTCTGTTATGGCAAAATAATGTTACAAGCATTTATCTCTGCAAGCATAAAATAGCCGTATGTATAATGCCCCAGAATTCCCCCATGCAAAACTTCTTTCCCTGAGCTGAAGAAAGGGTAGTTTCTAGTTAATGAGTTCCAGAACATCAGGCCAGCGGAGGTAATTCATATCAACCTCATAAAACCCTTTATTGATGTCTCCAGAGGGGAAATCCGGATATGACCATTTATTTATTCTGGATTTGGGCCATGTATTTATTCTGGATTTTGCCTCTCTCTCCTCTATTTAACATTTGCTTCTAGTGAGTCTGTACACTGCTTAAAGAGACAGAAGATCCCTTCCTCCAAGCTGTTATTTGGAAGTTTTTCATCTTGCATAGCATACGTCCATTAACTCTTGCAACCCACAGCCAATTCAATTCTCTCCCTATATGCTCCTATTCAGTTTGGGAGACATATTTTGCAAAATTGGAAGGGGTGTTTTTTCTTTTTCCCCACTCCCTTTGGATTAAGGCATCGGAAATTGTTCAGAATGGTTGAACTAATGCAAAAATAGGGGTTGAGCTAGGATGCCACACACTTTTCCATTATAATGGTGTTATCTGTACTGGTAGATGTATGGCTGCCTTTTGGGTGATTTATTAGAGCTATCGTGTGTATTGCAAAAATCCAGCTATTAGAGTATTGCAGAGAGAGATATAAAAAAAACCCTTCCCTTTTCTTCAATACTCTGAAGTTTGGAAGCCCAAATACAATTGTTCTACATTTACTACATTTACTAAACTTGTCTCAACAGATATGAATCTAGATTTAAGGAATGCATCCTACAGAAAGACAAGGCCTTTTTCCAAAACTTTCCTTTTTTTCTCATTAAGAAAAGTAAGCTTTTCTTAAGCTTGCTTACTACCATAAACTGTCCGGCTTATGGTAAAACAATCCCTAGAAGAGTCAAAATCCCCACTTACGGTAAGTTTAAAATGAAACAAAGCAATAGACCTGGCTACTAACACTGATGAGACAAAAACACTTAGGAATGTTAGGGATTCTGATAAAGCAGTTCCATGAGATGCTTCAATGGGATCTGCCAGCCTTTTAAAGGGAAAAGAAGTTCATCAAACAGGAGACCAGGAGCAGCATCCAAGGAAAAAAATTAGATCAGCCAATTTTGATAGCCTGATCAGAGGTCTTCTAGGGGATGAAAATCAAATGGGGATATAGATTTATATAGAACACAACAACTCCATTGCCAACATTCAAATAGCAGGGATCAACATAGAACAATCAGACAGAAAACAATAATCAAGAAACCATTAAGGAAGAAACTACACCAATACCAAAACTGGCAGGGCAAGCTACTGTGTATAAACAGGCAGCAAACCCCACACCCACTTGCACTGATGATGTTACCTAGTTGGGTAATGAAATAGCAAACAACCAAGCTCAGGGACTACTAAGAACTCCATGGTAACTGAATCTGAATTATCTTTCTCATTCATGCAGCAATATCCACAGAGAGGGTCAAAACAGGAAAGGTGACAGTTGTGGTATCATATTCAAGTCCTGCCCATTTATATATACACACAATGTTGATAAATGTACTAAAGCAGGGGTGTCAAACTGCCGGCCCACGGGCCGGTTTCATCATACTGAAGCCACGCCTACCCCATTGCCGGCAATGGCAAAACCGGCCCGATACGTTGTGCGACGTCACGTGATGTCGCGAGTTTGACATCCCTGTACTAAAGGAACGGTGCTTCTTAATGATGTCATGACCACCATGTTGCCTATTTTCACAGCACCTGCAAATGTTATCCTCTTTCCCTGCTTCTCCTCACTATTGAACATAAACCATCCATACTTCCTACATGTCATCCTATCTTTGTACCTTGAGTGCTCAATCCACTATCACACTTGCATCTAACATTCCCCCAATATGCAGTGAAAGAAAAATGAGATGGATGAACAGAACCAATTATGACCATTAAAAACCTGATGGAAAATAATTCTTGTATACTAGAGACTATATTATTAAAACAGAAACAAGCAAAATGGAATTGCATGTGTTATGATCAATGCCAAAATAAAGCTACAGCATGTGAAAACAGCACATAGTGAATACAGATATTGGGTTCAACCATGCTCAGTCGGTTTGATTCACACCAATGTTAAGCCTCAAATTATGGTTCATAAACAGTACCTCAAAATGGTGTTCACAGATTGTACTGAACAAGAACCAAATAATTAATAATTTAGCATTATCTTTGAATAAGGGATTTTGGTGTCTTTTTTGCAGGCAGAGCATGAGAAGTTTGGGAAAGAAGATGATACTTTTAGACTCAGTCAGATGAGAGGGCAGCTGGATCTATCTGTGAGTAGCCTACAGCAGGACATGGAAGACATCATGATGCAAAATGAACACCTGCAGGTTTGTTGGACTTATTGAATCTAGAGATTACTGGACAGATTAATTATTCATAAAGTGGTGCTATAGAGAGCTTTGTAAAATAAAAATATTATGTGTACTTCTGCATTCTTATTTGCTAGTCTGAGAAACTTATACCTTGTTCTAACAGCCCATCCACCCTTTGGCTGGTGTGTTGATGAACAGCATAGTTTACTTTTTATCACCTCTTCACAGTCGCTTCAAGCACAATAATTAGAGGAGAAAGCAGCCAAAGCTCATACTTAACATTCAATTTCTTTAAAAGGTCATGGATCATATTCTACTGCAGAAGAGAAGAAATAATTTCTCTAATTATTATAAACCACGTTATAAAGACAGGGTGAAATGAAATTTATGAGCAACTGGCAAGCAAAGAATTGTCTGGGTGCTTTGAGGAATATTTGGGGGAGAATAATATACATTGTGGGGAATTACTGAATGGCAAGAGGAAACCAGCTAAACAAGTTCCAGTTATGCTTTTTTCTTGTCTATTTTCCATTTGTTCTCCAAATGCACTAAGATCTGACCTGGAAGAGACACAGATTACAAAATCCAGCCATGTAGATAACTGAGAGAAGGAAATACAATACCTATTAATGTAGGTCTTCTTCTGCCACAAGAGACCAGTTTAGGCTCATGGTGAACATGCCCTGTCCCTTACCTGCTGCCTGCAAGAAAGAAAAAAAAATCATTTGAGAAAAAAGGAGAAGAATCAGAAAAAAGAAACGGGATTATCAGAGACAAAAAAAAATCCTTTAGCCCTACCCGCCACTTGCTTCAGGTCAGGCTATCATGTTAACAGAGTACAGGTAGTTCTCAACTTACAGCAGTTTGTTTAGTGACTGTTCTAGGTTACAGTGGCACTGAAAAAAGTGACTTACGACAGTTTTTCATACTTATGACCTTTGCAGCATCCCCATGGTCACATGATCAAAATTCAGATGCTTGGCAACTGGTTCATATTTATGACAGTTTCAGTGTCCCGGGGGAGGGGGATCATGTGATCACCTTTTGTGACCTGACAAGCAAAGTAAATGGGGAAACCAGATTATTTAAGAACTTTGTTACTAACTTAACAACTGCTGTGATTCGCTTAACAACTGGGACAAGAAAAGTCATAAAATGGAGCAAAATTCACTTAACAAATGTCTCGCATAACAGAAATGTTCGGGTCAATTGTGGCCCTAAGTCGAGGACTACCTGTACCTTGTGGCACAGTGGTTAGAATGCAGGATTGCAGCCAAACTCTGTCCACAGTCTGGAGTTCGATCCTGGCAGGCTCAAGGTTGATTCAGCCTTCCATCCTTTCAAGGTCGGTAAAATGAGGCCCTGATTGTTGGGGGCAACATTGTAAGCCATCTAGAGATTGTTGTGAAGCACTGTGAAGTGGTGTATAAGTCCAAATCCTCTTGCTGTTGCTATCTCTGAGGACATGCGACCTTCAACAACAAAAACATTGCTAACCCCTGCAGTTATGAAACTCTAGAAGCCCACTTTACTAATATGTTCAACATCACAGCCCCCATGAAGGTAGGTATTATTTTTGTGCACTTATTCTAGGTTCAGATTGCAGAGCTGGAACAAACACATGCCCAGCAACTAATGGAACTGACATCACAGCATCAGCTAGACATGGAACTAGAAGCAGAAAGACTACGCAGTGCTCAGCTCCAAACTGAACGGACATTGCAATCCCAGGAAAGAACCCATCGGCAAAGGGTGAAAAATTTGGAAGAACAGGTACAATATATGTGTAGACTGAGTATCTTTTTCTTAATAATCCTTATTCTATTGATGTCTAAAATCTTTAAATAGAATACTGACATGCACACTGAAAGATTTATATAAACTTCCTGTGGTTCTATGAGTTGGGATGGTGGTTGAAAGAATGAAGAAAATTCTGAGGATTTGGTTTGTTTAAAGGCAAAATAGTGAAGACATCAAGGAGAAAAAAGTTTGTTGCTTCTTCCAAGTTCCTCTGTGAATGAACATCAGGCCAAAAATCTTAAAGCAGGACAGAAAAAATCATTCTGTCCATTGGATTTTCTAGATGAATAATAAAACTCTTTTAAGTATATGAGTTTAGGAAATCCTATTAGTGTAACGGATGGATGGATGATTGTAGTTTATTCAATTACCTTTGGCTAAACAAGCTTCAGTCCAATGAGCAAAACTTATTCTTCTAATTCATTTTTGTCTTCATCATGACTGGAACATGTCATAGTGGCTTAGTTTATGCCAAATATTGTCATAAAACCACAATGGCTGGATTTACACATGAACTTAAGCCAAAATCAAGCAAACCGTGTTATAGTTTATGAATGCACATAAAGAACCCAGTCAATCTATGAGATAAGTGAAGGCTACCAGGATAATATCAGGAAGGAGATGAATAAAATAAGACAATTGATGGAGGGGTGCAAAGTTCAATTTTCATCTATGCTCAGCACAAGAATTTCTTATAATAGGAACTGTAACTGTACTTGATGTGATTTTGTTTGGCGATCCTAAACCAGAAGCATCAATGTACTGGCATTAAGAAAGTTTGTGAGTATTTTAATATTCGCAGTACTTGAACCATTTCCCCCAAAAAGAAAAGGTATAAGATTTCCTCCCACATTGTACTACAGTAAATCCAAAACTGAATTTATACCACCTTTTTTTATCTTGATCATGCAGCATTTGATCAGCATTGCCTCCTAATCATAATTAAAGCCAAATAGGAGAATCTTTCACATCAGGACTATATGTAAATCAATATGATTTTTTTTCTTACTATAATTTCCTATCTGAAGCTCTCATATTCTTAAAACATGTTTTTAGAAGCAAAGAAAGGGATGGAATGAAGCTGTAAAAAACAATTAAGGATGTTAATTAAAACAATTGAAGATAGTGCTTATGCTATCCCTACAACTTTGATTTCTGGAAACTGAACTAATGTGAAGATGAAGCATTGGTTTAGACAAGTGAGAACTGAATCTAAATTCTCATTATGGTCATGAAGACTCATAGTAACTATGGCCTAGTTGCTATGTCTCAGCTTTAATACTTACTGGGCTTGTGAGGTCAAAATCAGAAAACTTTAAGTACTAGAAGAATGTAGCAAGAAGGATGATTTGTCCCAAAAATTCTTTAGGCTGCTCTGATGACCCTGATACTGGTTGCAGTTCAAGTCAGAACTCTGAATTAAATTATCTATCCGTATTTATCTTTTGCTGTGCTTATGTTTTTGCAGGTGAATTCTCTGAAAGAGCAATTGGATCAAGAAGTGAGAAGACGACAGGTGTACCTGAGCCAGGTGCTTCATACAGTCAAATGATGAATAAGCCAAACATTGCACCTGGATCTGAGATGCCCCAAAAGCAGATCCATCCTTCAGCATGATCCATACACTCAAGATTTGGATTCATTCATTTCTTGCATTAGGGCACTCAACTGATGCACAGAGAAACTGGAGATCCAAGACTAGCAATGCAAGCCTGCAGTATTTCTCCACCCAAACAGCACATACTCTGTACACTTGGAAGGCACAGTAAAAATACCAAATAATTAGGCAGCAAACTGCCAAGAGGAAACCCTGCTGTGCGGGCAGCTGTTCCCTTTAGGATGCTTGAAAGCCAGGGCACCAGTGCTTAACTAATTCATTTAGAAAATCTGACAGGGAATTCTCATTTCTTTGGGTCCGGGGGTAGTGTATCCCTGCATGATCTCTTGGAGCTTTCAGTACTGGCTGTACAAACTTTAAAATTCCAGGTGCCTGCTAGGAGCACCCTGCTATTTATATATATCTGCATTTCCATCAGTTGTCAGATTGTTTGTCCCTCCTGCTGACAAATATTGTTTGATGCACTGTGCAAAATTAAAGCTTCCTCTTCCTGCATAGTTATACATGTGGCGGCTATTTGGTTGCAGTCACTCAGTGCCACTATTAATCTGTACATCATATGAAAACATGAAATACACAGTTCTGCTGGCACCAGATTTATAACACAGTACAGAGAAATTAGGAAGAATAGTGAAAACAACACCCAGGAACTGATCAAATCTTTTGCTGTGTCTATGAACATCAAGCCATTTTCATGGTGGCAGGTGGCTGAAATTAATTCAAACCTAAGTCATTTTATGACATGCTGGACTCCAGATATGTCAAAGTGTTAACATTTGACATTCACCCACTCTGCCAGCTGACAGGCTCCAAGAAATCCCTTCTGGAATCAAACACTGGTTTCCCTGGGAATGACAAGAAGCCATCTTGGAATTGCTGTAAACATCACCTGTTATCATTGTTTCACATTTTTTCCTTACAAATATTTGATTTTCCAAATCAAGTTGGAAAACGCATATTGTCAGTGAGTGAAATAAAGATGTAAAAAACACATTTCCTAAATTGAGGAAAGCCGTTTGCATTGTTTTATAGAGAAATGTGGTACAAAGTATGTTTCCACTGGTTTGCAATAGGTAGTATTTAAGATATAGCCCTGAAATGTGGACAACTTTTAACAGCAGAAAGTTTTGTGGCAGATTTATTATAGTATAAGCTGTCAAGCCGGCTGAGAATCACTTCCTGCATCTGATGATGTGGAGTGCAGACAATAAAATGTTTGTGGCAAAACAATCTGTTTGTCCTTCTGATATCCCCAAATCTCTTTATTAAAATAGTCTTGCTACAGCAGTTAAAATAGTCCCCCTATAACTCCGTATTGCGTTAATCTCCTTCTTGATTAAACACAGCATAAAGGACCCACTGTCCAAATTGAATCCCATACAGTGCGTCATACTTGTATTATAAAGTAAGATCCAAATTTATTCATCTAAACAAATAACCTGATACTTCCATAAAAGGAGACTAAGGATTGCTAAGAATTACTGGAATTCTGAAAATACTCTTCATGATTCTTTAGAGAAAATCTTTGATGGTTAAAATCTGCTTAAAGCTGACTTACCTGAGGTTACATGGTGCGCATCAAGAACCAGATGATGAAGTTTGCAGTCATTTATATTAATGTCGATTTGTATACATTTTGCTTTGACTCCAGAACCTGATCCATACTGTGGCATATAAAAGCACCAATGTGCCTAATAAACCTTTTATTTTCTTTGGTGTGGTACCTGTCAAATTTCAGGTTCCATTTGAAGTCTAACATCTAAAAAACTTTAAAAGCAGGAAAGGTTAGAGTTAGGGAATACACCACTAGCAACACAGTTATTTCCACGGATGCCTCTACATTCTAGATGGATCCTGTTCAGTTGAGGCGCAGCTCCTTGCTTTGTTTTGGAGTATGTTCACCTACCTAGAAAAAAAAGAAAGGTAGAGATGGGGTAGTAGAGGCATTCTAGTGAACTGGTGCTTTTTAATCTATTGTATTATCTGTGACTTTAATTTTATGATTGAACAAGACTGCCAGTTTATAGGATTGACTACAAGATTTTCTCCAAATTCCTGAGACTCAATATAAAGCAAAAGATGTATATACCCATAAGTTTAGACCTACTTCTATGCTGGTATGTAATCCCAATTCCACTCACTGTTTATGAAATGCAGACGTGCATGTGCCCATAATGGGGTTGATTTATTCATTCTTTAAACTTGTCTAAATCATGATTAATTTAGCCAACCTCCAAGGACCATTTTCTGCCTCTCTCCCATAGGTTTGAGCACTAAACCAATAGGTGATGCTTTTTTGTTATTTTATAAAATAATATAAATCATTACCTTTAATGCTAGAACATTAAGTGCCAAGCAGCAAGAGGGCGTTTGTTCTGTTTCTAATTTCCACCACCTGCTTTTGACCTACGCATGGGCAAAGAGCTGGGAATCCCAGAAAATATGTATGCACTGCTAACAAAGTCAGTTCCAAGGAAGGAAAGTTTCCATGGGTGAATTTAGTTAATCTGATGTTGTTCCTTCTGAGCCCCGCTGTTCTTTTTCTGCTCAGTTTCAGTTCTTACACAGGAATCTGTTCCTTGGCCTCCATTCAGCACTGAAACAGACCTTGCAATAATTACCACAGCAGATATTTCTATTGCTTTTTCAGTATTGAATACAAGCAGCTTCAAAACAAGGTCCCAGTGGAAAAGAGCTTTATCTTCCAAACATTGAAAGCTAAACATTCCCCTTGTAGCTACCAACAAACACTGTAAAGTTTTTGTTTTTCTACAAAATGTATCATAGCAGTTGCAATTGTGTGGATGTGTATTTTTTGAAGGGTGAAAAGGATTAAAATAAATATCAGCTTTGTTAAGCCATTTCACACTCCTATTGGATCTTCTTAGTATAATTCATAGTTCAGACTAGTGGAAATGAAGTTTTAAGAGGGATCTGACTTACTTTACATGAGAGCAAGTCCCATCAAAAAGCAACCAGAACTATACGATACAAATCTAACAGCTTGTTGAATTTAAAAAACATCTTAACAGATGTGTTCCAGGAAGCATTTCCCAGTGGATTCATAGGATCTACTTTTGAGACTGTTCCTCTGAAATAACAGAATGGGCACACAACTATGTCTTGCTTTTAATAATAAATAATGTCCACATTTCAATAGGTTTATTTCTAATAAAATGTATGATTGCCATGTTAGTTGTGATCAGTTTAACTTACATAGTGCAATCCAGCAACTTTTGTTGAGTCATGTAAAATATATTTCATAAGTGAACTAATCTGTCAATTTACTTGCTTATTTTGACAAGATAAAAATGCTAGTCATTGTAGATATTATATGAATATTGCAAACTACAAGAAACACCTATCTCCCTTCCCATCTTTTAAAAGGGAGAACTCTTTTTCAGGGATCTGAAAAACAGTATATAATGGCCAAGAAGCATGACATGTAGTCTAAGAAGCGTGTTATTATTCTGCCGCTTTGCCACATGGAACTCACATTTCCAGAGAAGTGGGGATGAAATTATCACCTTTTTCCACCGGGAAGGGTGGAGGACTGGGATGGAATGGAATGGCATGTTTAAAGGGACATGGGTGTATCCAACCTCACAAATTTAAGGCAAAGTTTTAAAAGAACCAAAATGTGAGGTCAACAGATATGGGTTCTGTTACTAAAATTCACCAGTGTGGTATGCAAACATGAGGAAGGGTTACATATAATTCAGATGCTATGGATTCCGATTTCTTTGCCGACCTAAGGGAACATTGGGATATAAGCGTCAACAAAATAGCTTAGCACCAGTGAGGATGATCTGATTTCCTCCTCTGGCATCTTTTCCAACTTGAATATGACAGCAATTTCTTGAAGTTTATAACAAAGATAAATGCAGGAAAAGAACAACATGGAGCAAACAGGAAAAGGAACAAATACTTGTTAACTAAAGAGGCAAGGATTAAAGATTAGTTTGTTCTTTGGAAACAAAGTATGTACTTACTTAAAAGTTCACTGTTTATTCAGCTAATTCTTGTGCAACTTTGTCAATTAGTTTATAACTTTTATTCCCGAGTGGTAAGCTGCACGGATGGATCTTAATGAGCTTTTGTGTATCCTCTAAAATATGTCCTTAGATAAAGCTGGAATTAAATAGGAATAAGCCTCCCTTTATGTGGCAGGATAGCCGAGTGACATACATGGGCTCAGTTGTGACTCAATGAGAGGAGATAGTTGGGGGACTCAGCGGAAACTATTCCAGAGCTGTATGAATGACAAACAACATACAATGCCACCATGATATACAACAATATGTATGAAAAAGAAATGAGATGATCTGATACTCATGGCACTCGTTTCCCAGGAGAATGAAGCCACAAAATGGAAATATCTTGCTTTTTAAGTTAACTTTTACAGCGCCGTATGTTGGAATGGATATATTGTTTTAATTATTCAGTTTCCAAAACACTAATGAGAAAAATAATTGTTATATGTACAGTATGTTCTTAACCAAAAACTTCCTATATGCTCTGGAAGGTTGTTTTCCAACTTCCATGGGAAGGAATCGCTTCTCAAAATGTGGATTGCCAACTTTGCTGTCAAGAAGAAAAATGGTCTAGCTGGCTGTGATGCTTCCTATTAAAATGTCGCAGGAAGATGGATAACCTAAGTAGTTGTTTATTTGAGAAGCTATATTTGGCCTCATGATCTAATCTGTTGAAAAATGAAGACCATCTCCACACTGAAAAATACTGAGCTGCTTCACACATAGCACTAAGCCATGATTCATTTAACCAAGATTTATTGCATAAAATATACTTGGCTAGGCTTGCACATCATATTAAGCATTAACAAACCACACAGGCTGGGACTATATCTCTTCCCATTTATGATAGATACACGGATCATTGTTAAATCCATTAAGCTCTAAGATAATGATTTTCAAAGTTTTCCTTCATTACCCCAAACTGTTTATCAGAAAGTCTTTTTTACCCAATGTAGATAAAGCACTTTAAGTCAATTTAAATGCCCTGATTGTGATTGGGTAATGGTTCTTGTGTCATGAAGCAAAGGAAAACCAATTTTACCCAATTTGGGGTAACTTACCCAGGTTTGGGAAGCATTGCTCTAAGGCAGGGGTCTGCAACCTTGACAACTTTAAGACTTGTGGACTTCAGCTCCCAGAATTCCTCAGCCAGCTGTGCTGAAGTCCACAAGTCTTAAAGTTGACAAGGTTGCAGACCCCTGCTCTAAGGAATCTGATTTTTTTATCATATTATATAAAATCATGGTATGTTTGGATTGGTGAGACATACATTATGAAAAAGACATTGCAGGATCCAATCTAGGTCAGTCACCAGAACCAAAGGTTTAGTCTTCTGAGCTTTCAGATTCATGCTAGAGCCCATCCTCAGGGGACATCTCTCTACTGGAATTCTCTCTACACATTCCAGTAGACAGATGTCCCCTGAGGATGGGCTCTGGCATGAATCCAAAAGCTCCAAAGACAGAACCTCTGATTTCGGTGACTGACCCAGATTGGATCCTGCAACATTATCCTGGGACACATATATTTGCTTTCATTTGTGAAAAAAACCATTGTTTATTGCCTGGTGCTGTATATGACTCAGGCAACAATGGTTTATATCTATCCATCCCGTGTGTATGTGTATTTAATTTTACTCTGATCTAAATGTGTTCAAGGATGTAGCCAAAGAGTTACGTTTTCCCACAAGTACTCTAGAAATTACATTTTTGTAAATATCCTAATTCTTGAGAATTATGCGAGAATCCTTGAATTCTTCACTAAATCTGGAAAGAAAAAATGGTAAGATTGGTTTAAATCTTCAGTGTATCTCTACTCTTCTAGGGAAAATGGGACACTTGTAGACATTGCAACTCATGACAGTTAAACTGCACAAAATCAAATTGATGCTTATCCAACTAAAGTTCAGTGAAAATCTCTGAAAAGCCTGTTAATTTGTGCAAAGATTTGGTCATCAAATAAATATATTGAAATTGGTGGGATTATGATAATGACACAAGTCTTATATAACTCTTTCCTGGAGTTCTATTTGTAAGTTATTGCTTCAGAAGGCTATGCAGCAATCTCTAACTTAGCTAGAGTCCATGCCAGAAATACAATGTTCATTTTAGAAAAAAATCATACCTAGCTATATCTATCTTGTCCTTGACAGCTGTCAAGGTTTCTAGAGCTGATATGTCCGTTTTAAATGTGGTTGTGGCCATATAAGAATTAATGAAAAGAATGTACATGAGAGTTATCAAAAAGAAAGTAAAACAATTTTGTTTCTTCTTTAATATTGGCAACGTTGTTTTCTTTTTTCTTCTTGGGATGCTAAAAATAAGACCAGGAAATTCTTTCTAGCAATATGTATTTTAAACTACATGCCATACTCAAGTAGCCCTTTGTTTTGGCTTTAAAAAAATCAGCATTTATCTTAAGCAAATTATTTTATCAAATACACTCAAGGCAGTTTTATTTTGCTTCAGAAATAGGAAAGCCCAATAGCACTCTCAATTATAGGAGAAAAAAATATGTAACTTGGTAAATCTCTGCTCACTTGGAAAACCAAATGTTTGAAGGCCTGGAAAGTTAAAATAATGTTCTCTCCTGCCCTCCACTCCCCTTTCAATTTTCTGGTGTTAAATTTGTGTCCATTCAGTCCAGGGGTGGAGAACTAGGGCCTTTTAATGACTGGTGGGCTTCAACTCCCAGAATTCTGGTAGTTGAAGCCCACAAGTCATAAAGGGGCCATAGTTCCCCACCTCTGATTTAGTCTATAACACAAAGACAAAGTTCAATCTGCCCCATGCAGTACACAAGTACTGTTAGAATCAGTGTTTCTCAACCTTGACAATTTTAAGGCATGTGGACTTCAACTCCCAGAATTCCACAGCCAGCATTGCTGGCTGTGGAATTCTGGGAGTTGAAGTCCACATGCCTTAAAATTGTCAAGGTTGAGAAAAACAGTGTTAGATTTTTGATGCTGTCTCATCTTGCTTCTCGTCCTGGAACTGTTTTTATGCACTGATGATGTACCTAGCATGGTAATGAAATGTGTGCAGGAAGAAAAGCAACTTCATAGAACACCAAGATGCCAATAATTCAAATCTGAGCCACATATATTCTTCACTGGAGTAAGTAGGATGTTGTTGTGACGTATTATCATGTTTATTACTCTGGAGCATAAAGCTTTGGTTTTGTGATTGACAGCAAAAGTGACAGGGACATATACCCCTTCCATTTGTGGATTCTGGGCATATGTACATTTTTTAGCTTTGATGTGTCCTATAGGTCTTCGCTGTATTCATAGAGATACCCAAGCATGACTACAAGAATTAGATTATCAAACATTGAGATTTGATTGTTAGAACCCAGAGAGTATCTACAAATCAAGGAATTGATTGACTGGGCTCAGTCATTGTACTAAACTGCATTGTAGTTTATCTGATTTTGCCTTAATGAGTTTTATACATTTATTTAATTGTCTCTCATTCAATAAAATGCAGTTTGCCACAATATTTAATTCTAAACCGCGTGACAGTGAGAGAAAACAGAAAAAGAAACTGAAAAATTACAAGGAGCACTGAGAGGAAATAAAGCAAAACTTGACATTTCAAAATGGAAATGTTCTTTTACAAATGGATCTTGAGCTTGTTCAGAAGTTCTAGGAGGGGTATGTGGCTAGCTTATACACTTGACAAATAAACAAAATATTGCTTCTATTTGGGGTGGTCACTTTTATCTCTCAAGCATGCAACTTCAAGAGGGAAGGGGATACCTGCCTAGCAAGCCCATTTAGCCAAATCAATTTATATAAGTTGGACAGTTGGAAACTAGACAGAAAACCAAAACACTAACAGTTTGAGATATGTAGATGATTAAGTGAACGTAAGAGCAGCTCATTATGAAAATATTAAATTGAAAATGGAAAATATAGATTAATATTAAATATAAAGAAAAAAAGTAATGTCAACCAGCAAACTTAGTAAAGTGCTTGGCATATACCAGTACAGTTGGTGATAAAGAAATGAAGATGATACATTTTGTTTTGTTGGACTCAAGAACAGAGATGTTGGAGATATAAAGAAGAGATTATTTCTAGAGAAAAAAGCAAAAATGAATAAGATCATAAAGGATAAGACTAATTCAATAATAGTGACATTCAGAATAGTTAAAGCAATAGCCATAATAATTAAAACAATGGTAATATATGAAATGTATGTTATATAATATATTGCTATAACAGTAAGACATTAAGAATCAATCCAGAAAGATAATCAAAAATCAAATTATGGACCCGAGCAATACTTTATACCAGTTACTGCAAAAAGATTCAATCAATCTGTACCCAAGTAAAGGATAATTGCTTCCTTCATGCTATGCTTAGCAACAGAAATACACATACTTTGAAAATGTGATGAGAGTGGATGATGGTCTAAAAAAAAATCCCAGCACTTGACAAGAAGCGGAAGTGCACAGATAAAGTGGATGGACTGGATTGAAGAATTATAGAATGGTTCTGGGAAGAACTTCAAATAACTTGCTGAAGACTGAAATAGATGGCAAGTAGCTATCTATGATGCCACCTAGTTAAATAATTGGTAGTACCTAAAATACTTTTAACTCTCTAGAATGAAGATAAGCAGACAGAATTGGTGATAACTTTTTATACAAATATTTGTATTATTGTAGGTTGCTTAGAATCTAGTTTACAAATAAATAACCTGTAAATGGTTACATTCCTGCCTGAAGTTACCTGATACATATTTGCTCACAGTGATCCTTGAAGAAAAAGTTAGAGGATTGGAACAGTGAGTGCCTCTATTTCAGCTCATAGGCAAGGCTGAAGATCAGTCAAATAAAAAAGAAGGTACTACAAGAGATTAGAAGTTCTCTATACAGGTAGTCCTTGACTTACAACAGTTCATTTAGTGACTGTTCAAAGTTACAATGGCACTGAAAAAAGTCACCTATGACCACTTTTCACACTTACGACTATTGCAGCACCCCCATGGTCACATGATGAAAATTCAGTCACTTATCAACTGACCCATATTTATGATGGTTGCAGTGTCCCAGAGTCATGTGACCACCTTTTGTGACCTGACAAGCAAAGTCAATGGGATCAATTTCACCCAACAAGAAAGCAAAGAGAAAAAATATTGTAGAGTGACTTTCTCTTAGAAGGGACTAAAGCAAATATAAGCTGACCAGACCAACTGACTGGTGAAGCACGTTCTCTTCCAGAGTGAAGCTCAAAGAAATAGCAGAACAAATCACATAAATGCTCTTGTTGCAAAGAACAGCTACAATACTATCAATGGACTTTGAAGATCTAGGAAGGGTTTTTTGCTCTTGTTAGTGCTCCTTCCCCATTCACAGTACTGTAGTTATTTGGAGGAAAAAATATAAACTTCTTACACAGGATGAAATTTAACAGACACAAATGGAAAGTTCATCACTTAGGAAACCAAAATTAAACAACAGCTTTAGGATGGGAAATACCTGACTTAAGGTTTGCGCTGGCACAGGGATAGTCCACTAATTGGTTTTGGGGATTTTTTTTTAGGACAAAAGTGCACATTATCCTCAACCTACCCACAGACCACCAAGAAGACAACCTCCCTTTGTCTTTTCTTACTTCATCTTATAAATAGTTGTTCCAACTTTAATAATTTAATAATTTAATTTAATACATTGACTTATATGCCGCCCTTCTCCCCACGGGACTCAGGGCGGCTCACAGCATATTAAAACAACATAGCACATTTCCCCAATAAAAGCCAATTAAAACCAAATATTTGTAGCTGTGTCTCTTATTAAAAATCATTAAAAATTATCCCTATTTAAAATTCACCCTAGGTCAGTCCCNCAAATATTTGTATTATTGTAGGTTGCTTAGAATCTAGTTTACAAATAAATAACCTGTAAATGGTTACATTCCTGCCTGAAGTTACCTGATACATATTTGCTCACAGTGATCCTTGAAGAAAAAGTTAGAGGATTGGAACAGTGAGTGCCTCTATTTCAGCTCATAGGCAAGGCTGAAGATCAGTCAAATAAAAAAGAAGATACTACAAGAGATTAGAAGTTCTCTATACAGGTAGTCCTTGACTTACAACAGTTCATTTAGTGACTGTTCAAAGTTACAATGGCACTGAAAAAAGTCACCTATGACCACTTTTCACACTTACGACTATTGCAGCACCCCCATGGTCACATGATGAAAATTCAGTCACTTAACAACTAACCCATATTTATGATGGTTGCAGTGTCCCAGAGTCATGTGACCACCTTTTGTGACCTTCTGACAAGCAAAGTCAATGGGATCAATTTCACCCAACAAGAAAGCAAAGAGAAAAAATATTGTAGAGTGACTTTCTCTTAGAAGGGACTAAAGCAAATATAAGCTGACCAGACCAACTGACTGGTGAAGCACGTTCTCTTCCAGAGTGAAGCTCAAAGAAATAGCAGAACAAATCACAGAAATGCTCTTGTTCTAAAGAACAGCTACAATACTATCAATGGACTTTGAAGATCTAGGAAGGGGTTTTTGCTCTTGTTAGTGTTCCTTCCCCATTCACAGTACCGTAGTTATTTGGAGGAAAAAAAATAAACTTCTTACACAGGATGAAATTTAACAGACACAAATGGAAAGTTCATCACTTAGGAAACCAAAATTAAACAACAGCTTTAGGATGGGAAATACCTGACTTAAGGTTTGCGCTGGCACAGGGATAGTCCACTAATTGGTTTTGGGGATTTTTTTTGAGGACAAAAGTGCACATTATCCTCAACCTACCCATAGACCACCACGAAGACAACCTCCCTTTGTCTTTTCTTACTTCATCTTATAAATAGTTGTTCCAACTGTTGCTGGCAAAGTGTGCTGTGTGGTCCATCTGCTATACTTCACTGTAAGCAATTGCTTCCAATTGGCTACTGTGCAACAGTTGCAGAATGCCCACTTCCTTTTGATCACAGGTCACGGTCTTCCACAGCCATTTTGTCCCTTGTTATTTACTGCTTGCTCTTTATTGCTCACAGTGCACCTTTCCTTTTTTTTTTTAAATTGGTGGACTTGTAAAATAATGAAGCTGGGATTTTTGTTTGTTTCATTAACCTACTGTTGAACATTTTAAAATTTAAAAATTCCAAAGCATTAAACATTGGTGGTGCAGTGGTTAGAATGCAGTAGTTTGGAGCTGATTCAGCCTTCCATCCTTCCAAGGTCGATAAAATGAAGACCCAAACTATTCATGGTAAACTGAGCAGAGTGCTGTAAAGTACTATGTGGTAATATATACGTCTAAGTGCTATTGCTATTGTTAAAACAATTACAAGGGAGAATCAACAGCAAGCAGGTTTATTCAAAAGATCTCTAAATGGCAACCATGTGCCTGCAAAGCCCTGATGTACACTGGTTTTGAAGCTCTAGGTCACTCGTTCCTATCTATATGCATAAGTGCCTACCAATCATTAAGACAACCAAAGGACCAGCGCACCACTTAACTTTGTAGAACATACACATTCCAGTGAAATGAATCTCCCTCTCTTTCTTCCTTCCTTTCTTCCTTCCTTGACGAGTTCTGCCAGTTCCCTCCAACTGCAACAGTGCTGTGATGCTACCCTGACACTTGACAAGCCAGGGCCTGATAAAAATGTTGATTGCATATTTGAACCTCTTGAAGCAATTGATTTTCCCTTATCAATATAAAAGTGCAGTTCCTTCTTATATCCATCATATTTGAAATTTGGAACTCTTTCTCTCTCACTTTTCCCCACGGCTTACATCTTGATTTTAATTTCTCAGGCTTCATGCTAGGAAGCAATCAATTGTTCACATAGCCAACAGTCCTGCTCTGACAAACTGGAGATGAATATGAATCACCAGCGTAATATGGTTTTTTAAAAAAGGCATATGTAATTTTAGGCTGCATCAACTAAAGCATGGTTCCCAGTAATAGTTCTGTACTGGTCAGCTGCTGCCTCAAATATTGTGATTACCTGTGGACTATACTGCACATTAAAAAAAATTCAGACAAACTAGAACAGACATGGAAATTGTAGTGAAATGATCGGGGGGTGGGGGTGGGGGAAGGACTAGGAATTATGTCCTGTTCAATGTGATGAAAGAAATTGGGCATGTGTAAGGGAGAATATGATATTACACTTCAAATATCTGAAAAGATGTCAAACAGAAAAAAGGTCAAGTCTTCTTTATCATCATTTAAGACATGGAATAATGACTTAAACTAAGAATGCTCATTAATATAGGGTATGGAATAATGAATTTAAGGCAGATTCACATTAGAAATACTGAAAAAAGTAAAAAAAAAAAAAAAAAACCACTTCCCTGCAGGAAATGTACTTCAACAATAGAATCACTCACTATGACGGGTGATGGACACCACTTTAGTAGAACGTTTGTGTCAAAAATGCTTTGATTAGATTCCTGTACCAAGCAGAGCTGGACTTAATACATAAATGGCTCCTTCGAATCTGATGATTCTAAATGCCAATCTCAGGCTAGTATGGCCTATGACCAGCAGTCTGACATCCTTCTCAAGTACACAACAATTATGATTTCAGGGAATGCAAAGAGTACTGAGCTGAAAGTGGGTGGAACAACTGATTCCAAAAAGAAAAGTTGAGGGAGTATTTCTTTCTCTAAATAATATAGATTAAGATACACACATTCACACTTTTCATAAGTTTTCCATTAGGATATCTGCTAAGAGGCCAAGAGTTGAAGGTACAGTGTTGATCCTGAAAATGCCCCCCACCACCAATGAACATGGCTATATTAGAAGACACAAAAATGGAATTTGAAAAATAGAACAGCCACAACACTTAACTAAAATAGCAACACTGTTGTCTCTCAGATTTAGTTAGTTGCAAAAGCCATTAGAGATTTCAGCATGTAGCACTTTCAACAAGCACCTTGAGTACTTCAATGTATTTCTCTATCCTTTTTATTCACACCGCCATTCACAAGATCTTTAATAGCAATATTAATTGTCTATAGCAGAATCAAGTGAGGATGCTTTGATAGCTGAAGATAAAGTAATACTTTCAGAATCTGTGTTTGCGTATTTTTCCGAGCTTCAGTTAACTAAGCTAACTACCCTGTCTTTTTGTAACACCACAGTCATAAACTTTGTAATCTAACATTTAGTGTAGTGGTTAAGATTCTGGCCTAAAAACCAGGAGATTCTGAGATACAGTCTTGCCTTAGTTATGAAAGACAGCTACTGTAGGTGACATTGGGCCAGTCACTCCCTTTCAGCCCAGCCCACCTCACAGAGTGGTTCTTGTGGGTAAAATAGGAGGAGGAAAGGGTCTTAGGTATATTTGTCACTTTATTTAAAAAGTAATAAAAGTGGGATAAAAGAATCTAAAAAAATAAAATGTGTTTTACAGTTGCAGGGCATGCTTGCCCGTTGTTAATACAACCATGTTTTATTCACTCCTATTATGCTATTTTATAACAGCAAATAACAATAGGCTAATATGATCTTGACATGCTTGCCAATTTAGACTAAAGTGGCCTAGATTTTAAATTCTTCTCAATTATTATGCACCTGTAACCACGGTTAACTTTATCATGGTTAACAACTCAATTTTCATAGCTTCCATGACACTCTGAACCATAAAAGGAATTACACAGAATGAGTTTTCACAACTTGCTAGGCTAAAACCTGTGGCCTGGATTATAGTGTAGTGGCTTTTGCACGTCCACTGTGCTATCAGTAAACTGCAGGTTAATCTTAAAATGGTTTTACATTTTGAAACACTAGAATCTGTAGCAGGGGCTTAAGGCCAACAAAACACTGGCTTTGGGGATGCCCAACATTGGCCCTCCTCCCAAATCATTCCAAAAATACAGACCTTTGCATCATTAGGAGTTGGCGTCATCAGTCACTCTAGCCTAGGGGGACTATATACCCTTGAGCTGGCATTGGTTTGCAAGATCCAGAAAACAGCAATAAAGTGAAGAAGATGAGGGAGTTTCATATTTTGCTAGAAAGGAGAATGTTCTTTGATAATTGATTCTGGAAATGGAAGAAAATATTTTTTTACATACATCTTTGCTTCAACTAGATCACTGTTGTCAATGGTTGGGAGACACAGACTGTGAAATTTTAACCACCACTTCCGTAAAAATGAAATCTGGAGGTTTTTTCATGCAAGAAGCAGTGAGAAGTAGAGTCGGAGTATGGCAGGGGAAAAAAGCTCTCAATACTTTTTTCCTCTATCAGTCTTCCTAATGGCCACATCACCTGTTTTTTGAGCACAAAGCTATGAGGAGCTTCTATGCCCAAGAGACAGTGGAGCAATGTTGTCTTTAAGCAGGCTGGGTTCATCTGTGTTACAAATTACAAAGCAAATTACTTCCAAGGGCTTAGCTCAGTGGTTCTCAACCTGTGGGTCGGGACCCCATTTGGGGTCGATCGACCATTTCACGGGGGTCGCCAAGCAAGGCTGTCCACCATTTTTTTTGTCCGCCATTTTTCCCCCTTTTCCGGCGGGTGCCTTACCTCCCTTGGGCTGGGCCAGCTGGTGGTCGGCCTGCTCTGTCTCTGCCGCTTGCCAGCTATGCCTCGGCCGGCGCAGGGGGCGGAACCACGCATGCGTGGCGCTCCCGGGCAGGGAAAGTCCTCGACTTACGACCGGTTGGGTAGTCCTCGACTTACAACCGGTTTAGTCCTCGACTTACAACCGGTTGGGGTCGCGGCATTAAAAAGGTTGAGAACCACTGGCTTAGCTAGTTTATGGGTCGGTGTAGGTACAGAAACTCTGCATTTGTATCCTCCCAGCGAGGCCTGCAGCATAAAACCAGTTTGGCTTTTCGGAGTAATAACTTCAAAAGGATGCCAAATGCCTAACTAACCCTTGTGACTTACTAAAGAAGGAAAAGGCGCAAAGTGGCACGCAGTCCCATCCTTCTTTAGGAAACTCACTAGGGACGGCAGCTTAAGAATGCAATTACGGGGTACCTTGAACTAACTTGCCTGCCTGCCTGCCACGCATTCTGCTGCTGCTGCTGCTGCTGCTCCGCGAGTCGAACTCTTAACTCTCCCCGACGGATCTCCATAGCGCTTTAAGAAAAGGCTGATCCTCCTAACTCCGCCCCTAAGTTCCCGGGACGCCTCCGTCAGATCCCATCCCAATTGGCTGACTAGGATATGAATATTTATGTCCTGACCTGTGTGAATGAGGCGCCGTGCCCTCCCTCGCCGCCTCACAGAGAGGCTCGGAGAGCGTGCGGGAGCTTTGCTGAGCCGTCGCTCTTCGGGTCGCTCGCCGAGCGTGTCTGGCGGCTCTGGAGCCGGCGTGGTCCTGCCACACAGCCCGGGGAGCTCCTTGCCTCGCCGCTGCCAGCGACTTCCTCCTGCCAGGCACGCTGCTTCTCAGCCGGCCCCGTCTCCACGCTCCTACTCGCGACGCCTGCCGAAGAGATGCGGGGCCTGTCCGGATGGATGGTGCTGCTGGTGCTCGGCAGCTGGGTCCGTCTGAGAGCCAAGGGCGCCGTGCCGCTGGCTGGCTTTTATCCCTTCGGGCCGGCGCAGGGAGACGCGGCCACCCGTCAGCAAGACGACGGCGGCTCTGGGCTCCAGCCCATCGCCGTCAAGTTCCCCTTCTTCGGTGCGACTCACACGGCGCTCTACGTGAGTAGTCATCCCGCCGGGGCTAAGGAGACTTTGCTCATCCCTTCGGTTCCTTAGTGAGAAGTAGTATGCTTAGAGCGGAGTAATAATGCCTTGACGACGTGCCTCAGCCCTACCCCGGGGTAGTCCTTTCTAAAACCTATTTTAGTTCTGGATATTTGTTAACTGCCATGCTTGCCATTGGGAAAAAATTTTCCCATGATATGCCTGCCAATTAGATTGTATTGCTATGTCAGATGCTTGCTTTTTTGCTTCCCGCTCTAGGATGCTCTGTCTTCAAAGCATTGAGTATCGATCCTAAGTGTCTTACCCAAACAATGAATCTGGGTTTGGCTAGTCTACAGAAAAGGAGGAGGACTGGGGAGGGGAGAGACATGATAGCGGTATTCCAATATTTGAGAGGTTGCCACAAAGTGGAGGGTGGTCAACTTGTTTTCCAAAGCACCAGAAGGCAGGACAAGAAACAATGGATGGAAACTAATCAAGGGAGAGAAGCAACCTGGAATTAAGGAGAAACTTCCTAATTAACCAGTGAAACAGCTTGCCATCAGAAGTCGTGGGTGCTTCATCACTGGAGGTTTTTAAGAAGAGACTGAACAGTCACTTGTCTGAAATGGTATAGGATCTCCTGCTTGAGCAGAGGGTTGGACTAGAAGACCTCCAAGGTCCCTTCCAGCTCTAGTCTGATTGAAACTGTAGTACTTGGAACCCCAGCCTTTGAAGCATTGAACTGGTTCCAAAGTGAACTCAGATATTAATTGGCTTCCTAAAGATTAGAGCTGGAGGCTGATAATAAAGTTTAAGCATCATGTTTAAACTTCCCCACAATTCTCTTCTCCCCACATCCTTCATACAGGATGCTAGAAAGACAATGGGGTGTTATGAAAGACTACATACCAACCAGTCTTCCCTGGATTACTGATTAATGATCATGGACAATGTAGTATAACACATTAGAAAAGAAAACAAATTAGGAAAGCTTCTGAATTCACACAGAATCACTCATATTAGCAGCCAGTGTTTTGATTGCTCAGCCTTACTAGGTGGTGACACATAGCTGAACTTAAAAATTTGATCTTAAAAAACTGAGTGGAGCCAAGTCTGTTAGAATTTGGATAGGAGACCATTAGGCAATCTCAGGGCTGAAAGTTGAACTGGATTTTTTAAATAAAAAAAAATCCTGGGAAAAGACATGATACTAAGAAAATTACACAGATGTGTCCATGTATCCAGTACTCAAGTTTGACTTGAGAGAGATTTTGCATTTATTGGATGCTTTGGATAGAGAGATTGTTCCACTAACTATGACTGTCAGTTAATATGACAACTTACATGCAAGGTATATAGTCAACTTTTATAATAAATTGTTCATAGTAAGAAAGAATAATTGTTAGCACTAATAGAATATATAAGAAACGGGTAAGAAAAGCCATCAGTGGTTTACAGGGAGAGATGAGACAAAAAGAGACCCTGATTACAAGTCCCAGTTTGTATTGAATAGTGCTAATTCTAGAGGTCAGTAGGTTTTGTTTCAATGTAACTTGTTTAAGTATCCCAGTTTGAAAATCTACTGTTTGAATAATGTCATTTTTGCTGCTCTAGATTAAAAGAAGCACATGAATATTCTTTGCTCCTGAGGGAGGTCACTGCTCCAGATCTAGTTTGACCTATTAAAACAACTTCCTGGAATCTGCTTTTTCCTTTACTTGTGTTTTCTAATCAGAGAACAAACCAAAACGGTTAGAATTTATTAATTGTAAATAAAAAAACTCCTTTTCAGTTATTTCAGAAAGCATCTATAATCAGCTGAGATGTTATAGTTGGAGCTGGTAAGAGTTGTGCTCCAAAACATCTAGAGGACACCAGCTTAGCCAAGATAAGACAAGATGATGCTACAAAATCAGCTTTGTTTTTTAAGAGAAAACAAAAGAGGCAACATATTTGTCTTCTTGGCATCATGCATTCTGTATTTGTCATGTTGTAACAGCTTTTCAATTATGGAAATTAAACTAGAATTCCCCATCTTCTCATACCCTAAAGCAGATTTGAGAATAAATATACTACGGAGTGCTTTGTAAATAATCTGGTTGACAACTGGAGGTTGTGCAATCAACAAAAATCAGTATTAATCATAGCTAACCAAATAGTTGGCATAGCTTGGTGTTTAGGTTGATTTTCACAAATTGGTGTCCTTCAAATGTATTGGCATCTTTCTGGTTGAGATTTGTAGCTCTTTTACAAATGGAAAGTTACTATATTTTAAACTTCAAGATCATTAGGAATACAATGTGAACTAATGAATCCTTCCAACAAATCTTATTTTTCAAATCCTTTAGCACTAATTGTCATCAGATGGAAAGGCTATGATAGTTTATGATCTAACCCAGCTTGTTGGTAGCCACAACAATATTATGGTTTGTATAGTACCTTTAGATATTCAAAACATTTCGCAAACAGCCCAGAAGGTGATGTTCATAACTTTTCCTGGGAAAGGCGCATTTGGTCATGCTAGGAGCCATACCTCAAAAAACAATTGGTAAATCCAGGACTGAAATTGAATTTGATTCTATTCCTTTTAAATATAAATTAATTGTAATACTATATAATCAGAATAATTGTTTTTCAGTCAGATATTAATAGTTTTTGCCTTTTTAAAACGTAAGAGTTTCAATACACCTTTTGGAAGTTTGCAAGAGCTGTATTTAAGGCTGTACATTACCTGGTGCACAATCTAATCATAATATTATACAGCATATACATACTTGAGGACCCCTAACTTTTTATCTGTATCTTGTCATATTTTTCCAGGAAAATAGGTATTCATCTCTACTTTAGATAACTGAACTTAAAGAAGTTCACAGAAAGAATATTTTGTGATTCCTGCATAGGTGGTCCTCGATTTACAACAGTTCATTTAGTGACCACTCAAAGTTACAACAACACTGAAAAAAATGACTTATGACCATTTTTCACAGTTACAACTTTGTAGCATCCCCATGATCATGTGATCAACATTCAGACACTTGGCAACTGGTTCATACTTATAACCATTGCCGTGTCCCAAGGTCATGTGATCACCTTTTGCAACTTTTTGACAAAGTCAATGAGGAAGCCAGATTTAGTTAACAACCGAGTTATTAACTATGGTGATTCACTTAACAACGGTGGCAATAAAGGTCATAAAATGGGGCAAAACTCACTTAACAAATATCTCACTTAACAACAGAAATTTGGGGCTCAATCGTGGCCGTAAGTTGAGGGCTATCTGTATTCGCCTTTTCCCTTCATTATTCCTCACCTTACATTGTTGAAAGACCAAACACATAATCAGAAGCTTTTTGAGGTTTATGGAAGGATGGAGGAAAAAGAAAATGATTTTTCCATAGGTATCCTTAATGTAATTTATCCTAGGATCAATTTCTCTGGCATCCATTGTTTCTCAGGCTTCCGATTTAAATCAAAGGCCTCTACAATATCCCTGAAAACTCTTGAAGAATAGAGGATCCCCACTCCCATTCCATAACAACTCCAATCTCCAATGTTAGAAATGAATAGCTTTATCTGCCTGCTAAGATTTTTGTCTCTGCTTTTTTTTGTTGTAAAGTCACTTATATTATTCCAAAACCATCTGGATTTACTTGGGGACAGTCAAACAGTCTAATTTAATTTAAGGCATCAAAGCTGTAACAGGATGTTGAGAATCGGAGTGTCTTTGCTGTATTAGGCAATTATACTCTGCAGCCAAGGAGTCATAATGGCCTAAATATTTTGGGTTCAAGGAAAATCATAACATAGTCTTTCCAAATTCTTCTGCTACCCAGATTCATGGGCTGATGTAACTTGAGATTCTGTAAATTTGGAGATGATTTGCACTCCAGTATGATACTTTAGAATTGCCACTTTCTCTGCTTTTCCTCATTGAAACTGGTTCCAACAGTGCTTATAACACTTCCTTTTTTAGGAACTTCTATCCTCTTTGAGCATCTTTTCCCACTTGTTTCCTCTGCCATGGAATGCTACTTATCACTGCTCAGGGAATAATAGAATTTAGTTTCTTGAAGTTTAAGATACTGTATATATTTTAATACAGAACTTTATATTATTTAAGTACATTGCACGATCACATCCACCAATGTGCCTGCTATTTCCACCTCCTAATGGATAGTTAATCTTATTGTCTTCCTCCATTATCTTACTGTTTTCTTTTACCTGCCATAATAGGAAATTCTTTTGTGGTGCTAATCAAGCAAAACTTAATTTCCTGGAAAAAATAATGAATGTTAACATTATCTCTGCTGAATCTGTTACTTTAACAATACACAAGGATCCTCAAGAGATGTCTCTTGCCTCATCAGGAAATAGGCCAGTGAAAGAGATTTCTTTGGCTGAGTCAACCCAAAACCTTGACTCTTGGATTCATTGTGATGTTTTAAATTGGCCCACAGATACTGCTTTTGTCTTGCTTTTGTAATATGTGACATAATCTTATATGACAAGCAAACAGATTTCTTGTTGTATTTGCATATACATACCCCAGTAAGTATTCCAATCAGTGACACCTATCAGGGTACATGAAATTTGAAAATCCACACAAAAAATTATATCATTCTACAACAAGTTATTCAAAATATATTTTTGCAATGCTGTAATAACAATTGTAGCATCATAAATTGCACTGAAATATAATTGTTTAGCTATCCTCAGGCCCTTGAGGATTATCAGCTTGTTGATATTTTCTTTATAAATATGTTTGTTTAAAGAATAATTTTTGAAGAAGTTCAAGCTTGAAAGATGAGTTCAGCTGAAAACTTTCTCAGTTGACCCTCTTCTTATTTCATTAAAACATTACAACACATTGAGTATTTGTGTTAACAGGGTTAGTTCAGACATAGATTATACTCTTATATAATCTGAATGTTTGACCTTATGCTAAATCTTTGAAATACAACATGGGACCATGAACAAACAAACAGGCACCAGAGGTGAGTGACAAGAAAATGCTGACATACACTGACAAGTGACTATTAGTCAAGTCAGCAAGAAAGACATAGGAGTGTTAGAATATTTTCATTACTATTTTTCATTCTGTAATGAGAGAGAGGATGTAATTTCCTATGAGAGATGTTATTTTGCCTGATCTATTTTGTTTTCAGATTCTGTGATGCATTTGGGGGTAGCATTGCAAGTAGATGGATGGAAATAAAATAAGCGGATAAAAGAGATGGTTGTTTTAGGGACCCCTTTACTCTTTGGATTTGTCAACTCCAAAGGGCTTGATTTCTCTCAATTTTGCGAACAGTTCCAGAGCTTTATCTGTAACATTCCACCTCTATGTGGACATTCCCAAAGATGATAGCCAGCAGTGTGCTGAGCTGCCAAAAAGCCCTAGGCTGCATCAACAGAGGAATAGTATCAAGATCACGTAAAACGTTACTACTTTATATTGGTAAGACCACACTTGGAACACTGCATCCACTTTTAGTCGCCATGATACAAAAAATATGTTGAGACTCTAGAAAAAGTGCAGAGAAGTGCAACAAAGATGATTAGGGGACTGGAGGCTAAACTGTACAATGAATAGTTGCAGGAATTGGAAATATCTAGTCTAATGAAGAGAAGGAATGGGAGTCGTATAATAGCAGTTCTTCCAATATTTCAGGGACTATCAGAGAGAGGAGGAGGTCAACCTATTCTCAAAAGGCATCTGAAAGCAAGACAAGAAGGAAAGCATAAAAAAGAGAGATCCATCGTAGAACTAAGGAGAAATTTCCTGTCAGTGAGAACGATTAATCAATGGAACAACTTGCCTCCAAAGTTGTGGGTGATCCAACACTGGAAGTTTTTTTTTTAAAAAAAAGATTGGACAGCCATTTGTCAGGAATTGGATAGGATCTCCTGCTTGAACAGGGGGGTAGACTAGAAGACCTCAAAGGTCCTGTCCAACTCTGTTATTTATTTATTAGTTTGCCTCAGGAATCCTGATAATGCACTATGTTTGCATTTTAAAAAAAAACATAGAGGTGGAAGGACCAAAAGCTTCCAAGAATGAAGGAGGTCATAAATAAGGCATCCCCTCCCTTCTCAGAGTCTTAGCATTTTAAAATGGTATCATAGATAAGAGCATTTGATTTTTAAATACTTTCCTACACTGAAAACTCAGCTGCAGTTGGGAAGCTCCCTGTTTCATGGTTTAAAATGTGGCAGAGCATTTAGAACGTCATCGTCTCCATACGTAACCTGAAATAGAACTACATTTTATAATCTGTGGTCCACTAAATTATTATTACTCCTACATTATTATTTACAAAATTCAGAGATGAGTGAACAACCTTTAGATAACCAAAACACTAGCAAGGGAGGGGGGAGGGGGGAGGGATAGCAAAAGGACAAAAAAATTTGCATGAAGTAGTTTGATTCTAAACGTTGACTATTACCAAGACAGAAGTCATTAGGTTTATTCATAGGGGTCACACAAACATATTTATTGTTTTAGAAGTCACAGCACCAGAAAGTTAGAGAACTTTTGGCTTAATGCAATATGTAAACCCTGTCATTCTGCCTACTAGGAATGTAGGTCATTGCTTTGCATGCAGCTTGGAAAAAAATTGCCCCGCGCAAACAGGTTAAAAAGATTTTGTAAGATAATAAAGCAAGACTCCTGGATGAAGCTTTGTCATTTAGCAGATCCTACATGGGAAAGCTGGTACATAGGCTGCGATTGAAGACCACCCGGAAATTTCAATTGGTTCAGAATGCAGCAGTGTGCACAGTAATGGGGCTTCCTAATTTTGCCCATGTTTCACCTTTGTTGCAGAAGTTGACGGGCTTCCAGTTTCTTTCTGGGTGCAATTCAAGGTGCTAGTCATCAACTTTAAAGTCCCTGTATGGCAGAGGTCCGGGTTATCTGCAGGACCATCTTTTCCTAAGGACGTCTACCATCCTAGCAGATCAGATAGGATAGACACATGCCTAGTTCTTTCCCCTAAATATTGAGATTTGAGGGGATCTAGGGTGCCTTTTCATGGCAGCCCTTTTTCTGTGGAACACACTTTGCCCTCTGAAGTTTGGCAGGCCTCTACCTGCCTTACCTTCCTAAAGGGTTGAACCTGGCTTTCCCTCCAAGTGCTGGGATAAGATTGGACGGCTGCATATTAGAAGTTTGATTTGGTGCCTGGTTTTGTTGTTTTTAATGTTTTAATGCGTTTAGTTTTATAGTCTTAATATGGTGTTATATGTTTTAACTTTTGATTGGGGGCAGCTCAGAGTTGGTTACGAGCATCTATGCTATATAAATGTTTTAAATTAATGAAATAAATTAATAAAGGGTTAAAGTATTTGCACCAAACCAGGTGCTCTTTGAAGTGTTGGGACTACAACTTCCAAAATTGAATGCTGAGAATGTGGTCTAAATGCATCTGGATAACATCTGTAAAAAATGGAATCAGATTACATTATTTGTAATGTCTCCATTGAAATGTGTATTTTTAACTTGTTGCAACAATACAAGAAGTGCTTAAGTTTAAAAATTCTGTCTATAGATAGAACATTGGTTAGTTAGGCAAGGTTAACGTATTGGTTGAAAATAGCGATTATGTGTGTATATCAATCAGTAAACTTCATGATGGACATTGATTGGGGAGGAAAACAGAGCTAAAGTTGGCAACTGTATGCAAGAAGTGTCAGCTGATAAAAAGGAAAGTAAACAACATCTCAACTCTGGGAAAGGAAAGAGTATCAATGAGAAAGAGACACAAAATAATAGTATAAGGAGGGCAGAAGGAAACTGGCAGGTTTTCAAGATACTGTTATTGTATTACTGTATAATCTACAAGAGTAAAGAGGTGTGGTGGTTCAGTGGCTTATTGATGCTGGAGATGGTTTCTGCTCCAGCAGTTTGAGTCCTCACTCAGCTTCTGTCCACTGAAGACCAAATATGGCTGTTTCATGCTCGTGCCTCAGCAGGCATATTTTCCAATGAGACAGACCAAGTCAGGAAGATCATTTTATTACAATTTATCAGAATATTCAGACAAAGGGGATTCCTCTCATTCAAAGAAGGAACTCCGATCCTTAGCTTACATCACTTTTATAGTTAACATAACAAATTATGAAAGAGGAAAGTTGCTTGAATAAGATAAAAGTAACCCCTCCTTGTCACAGTAAATCAGTTGACACTAAGAAACATTTTCTTGGGGGGGGGAAGTATACAGCCATCCTTCTATAACTTTATCTTTTCAGTTTAGGGATGTTAGAAGCTATCTAATCAATCCATACAGCCATAGGATAAGACGTTTTCCTACATTCCAGTTATAAACCTTATCATTATTTTAAGAGACAAAAGTAAGTAAAATCAAAATATAAAGTAATTAGTTTTAAAATACAAAGTAAAATATAAAGTAACTATATTAGCTAACAAATTACAAAGTCCATGTCATTTGCCCCTCACCACCTAACAGTTCAAAAGTATGTTCTATGCAAATAGATAAATAGGTACCACTTCAATGGGAGACGAGTTGGCGCTTCATGCAGGCAGTCAGATTCCTACTCTCTGAACCTTCCTGGTTGTGACACCCATTCGCGAGGCAGCTCCAGGAAAGGAGGCGGCCTTGGATGCTACTGCAGGAAGAGCTGCTTGTCTTTTTTCTGGTGTGAAGCCAGCTTGCCCTCTTGTGGCGCACCATGGGGAGCACATGAGCATGTCCTAAAACAGACCTGGTACCTTGGCAGTCAAACTACTACTCTGCAATTGCATTGTAGTCTCCTGGCTAATATAACAACAACATACGCTAATACTAATATATAAAGTAAAGTGGAGTCCCAGTAATCCTTGCAGCATCTGTTTCCTAATTTGGTCTCCCTCAAACAGCTGATATTGGCCAGTTCAAAAAAGGAAAATGGCAAATTCTGAGACAGCAAATAAAAATTGAAAACAATAACTTTGATGTGATCGAAATCCTATGCATTTTATTTTAAAGAATAGGCAAACTTAGCTACATTCAGAGAAATAAAATCACATTGGTTGGACAATATTAGTTATAAATAAATCTGGATGGCCTGGAAATTTGACTTGATGGGGAATTATGTAACAAAACATGACTTAATATTTCAGTAATTCCTTGACCACAGAGATAAAGTCTTTGCTGAAATTTAAACTCAAGAACAGCTATTCGAAGGGAATTAAATCTTGTCAGAATTAGGGGTCTTCTGAATTTGAGAAGCATTATTTGGCTTAAATATTTTGCTGGCTTAAAAAAGAGTGACTACTCAAGAATACGTCCTTAGGTAGGGCAGCCACATCTAATCAGCTTTCCTAATCCATGGCTATTATTCAAAGGCTATCACTGCATGCTGACATCCCATCATCAAAATTGTATCAGATGAGAAACTACATTTCAGTTTCTCATGCAATGATTTACTCCTGGATGAAGAAAAAAATAATTAAGATCAGAGAAAGAAGCCTATGGTTGAGAAAAGTGGTTTTAGGAGAAGATACATGTCAAAATATGAATTTCAGTTTTGTTCATGCCAGTCTTGAATACAAAATCATGTTAGTAACATGTTATTGAATTTGAAATATGTTTCTTAAGAATTTACAATCTTATAATTTAGATTAAATTCACCTCCTCTCCAAGAGGGAAGAAACTACAGTCTCATTTGGGCCTCAAACAGAAGTTGTGTCCAAACACTAGCAGAGAATTGTTTAAGTATAGCAGGTATGAATAACTCATCTCTAGATAATAGGAAGATTGCAGGCCTGTTGCTAATTTATGTGCATTTTGAACATGTTCCATACATCCCATGCTTTTCTTTGTAGCATGAAAGACCCTTGTTAAATCCTTGAAAATTTTAACCTATTCTGTCAAGTACATATTCAGTTGCCAAACATGAATGCTGGGGTATTTAGCAAAAGCTAAGATCTTAGATTTTGTATAATGAGTATTGAATGCTTGCATGTGGTATGTGTGGCTAAGATGTGCAAGGCTTTTTTTAGGCCGATTGGCAATATGTATGTGTGTATTTGTGTATGTGTGTTTATGTATGTATGTATATTTGTATATCTTGATCAAGATGGCTATATTTAATTTGAATGTAATTAACACACAACTCAATATAATTAAAGAACAACTCTTCCCATCTAGAATGGTATTCAGTTTGGAAAATTTTTCCCAGCTGAAAGGTCGAAGAAGAGCAAGATGACTTAAAGAGAGTCCGCAAGGATAGTTCTACTTCTCTTTATAGACAGTGATTCAGTGAATTAGTTGAGTGGCAGGCAGAAGGTTAGGTTAATTTGATTGTCTTTTACATGATAAGAAAATGTTGCAAGAAAGGTAAAGGTGTTTTGAGAATGTCAAAAGATACAGTGACTTTACAAAAAAAAAGCTAGTAATAAAATATTGTAAATATCTTAGCTTTGGAATCTCTTTTCCTGGAGATCACAAGAAAAATATGGGCATTTTGTATTTTCCTCACAAAAGAGGACACCCCATCCTCATCTTTTTAATATAATTCTCAGATGTGTCAAGGTTGAATTGCTAAGATACTTGCTAACTTCTGTAGCTGCTCAACGTGCCATAGAAACAGGAGGGAGGGGGGAGTCTGGGAAAGAAACGGGACGCATTGAGTTCCATTTGAACAATGACAATGTAGTCTACATTTCTAGATATCTAATCTACATAGTCAGAACTTGACTATGTGCCCTGCTGTAGATTCAAATTGCCAGTGAACATGTAGAATGCTTCCTGTTTCCCAACATAGCCTTTTGGGTTCAAATATGCTTTCCCCTTCTTTATTATGAATGTATATGCAAATGCAAATCCGTCTGTTAAAACTTTAAAACGCTAGGCTCAAAATATTGTAAAATGATGAGAGCCAGTTTGGTGTAGTGATTCAAGCACAAGACTAGAAACCAAGAGATGGTGAGCTCTAGTCCCACCTTAAGAAGAAAGCCAGCTGGGTGACCATCAGCCAGTCACTTACTTTCAGCCCTAGGAAGAAGGTAATAGCAAATCACTTCTGAAATCATGCCGTTTAGAGACTTGCCCAGTCAGTCATCAGGGGAAAAGATTGATTCAATGCCATCCTTCCCATCAAAAAAAGTGTAATGTGATTCGGTGCTGTGTTCTAAGTTGCGTGGATTCCTCTCCACTAATATTTGTCACTGTATTTTTAAAATCTTAGTTGTCTCTCATGCAGCCAGATCCTATTCTGACAGTAACTGATTGCTTAATTTGCTTACTTGCTCAATTTCCCCCCCTAAAAGTTCATTTCAATTGCTCAGGTATATACATTTCTGCAGAGAGGTTATAGACACTCTCCCCTCCACCCCTGCCATTTCTTTTTAAAATGCCATTGTTCTCATTGAATGTGAGAACTGGTTATTTGGGATGGTCAAAAATGTTCTTACCCAACTATTTCTCTCATCTTATGTCTTTGTTTTACTAATTTGATCCTACTCTGTTGTGTTCCTGATGCAGCTATTTGCACCCTAATGCCCCATAGATGTGCTGTAATGGAACTCCCATAATCACAGTTAGGTATCCTACCAATCTGCTGATTAAAAGAGTTGAGTTCAAAACATCCAGAACAGCAGTCCCCAACCCCCGGGTTGTGGCCCACTACTGGGGCGTGACCTATTCGGAATTGGGCCATGAAAGTGGCTGGCTGGAGTGTGTGCACATGCAGTCAACTTGCACGACCAAAAGGCCAGTGTGCACTCACACATGCACGCCGGCCCACACCAGCCCACCAGCCTGCCACTCGCACAAGGGCCATGTGTGCATGCACAGCCCAGTTCCCCTCTCCCCCAGCCAGGCCACCAAGCCGCAAAGGTTGAGGGGCACTGATCTAGAGAGCATCAGGTTCAGAAAAGTGGCCTCAATATGAAACTCATGAAGCTTCCAAAACTATTATGTAATATTTTTATAATCTGAGAACCTGCCACCTTTTTTTTATTTGTGTGGAGAACCAATGCTGACTTGTATATAATTTTAAACTGCTTCTTTTGTCAGCAATTTCTTTTTCCAAGAAAAAGATCAAGGAGTAAGATTGCACATTGTTCTTGCATCATCAGTTCAACCCTACCCCATCTAAACTACACTGGCTCAGCTCTAAATTCACACAGAATAGTTGTCAAGGGCTCCTATTTTTTGTAACAGAGCCATATTTTTAATGGCTTGCTTTCGACTATGCTTTAAACAGTAACATCAAGTGCAAAGCAAAGATGAATCAGGCTAAGAAATCTTGTGCTAGATAAATTTTTGAGTGTCATAATAAAGGCTTTTTCCTCCTTATGGAACATGAAAGGGTCACACTGAAGGGCTGAGGCACCCTTTCTTCCTACTCTGTAGCATTACAGGCCATAAAACTAGTCCCAACTTCCCATTACAGCTGCTGTCTTTTTTCACAGGAGGCAATGGACCAACTCCTACTATCACGCATATATGCAACAAGTTGGGCATCTCAGAGTACTTCTGCTTTTGTTCAGTACAAGAATTGATGGGGTGGGGTCTCCTTTAAGAAGAAAATTATGCTTGCAGTATGTGGGAGGAATTAATATAAAATTTAATTCCTAATATTTTCCAAAAACCAAACTCCTTTTGCTCCATATGACAGGCAGAAATTATAAATGTTCTATTTTTATTTTTATGTTTTAAATTTGAGCACTCATGAGAGTAGAAAAGTAGGGCATATCCTGAACAAATAAATGTTTGTTCAGGGACTTTATCTTAGTAATAGTTTATCTGCTTGCTATAAAAATGCATAAAACATACCATACCAAAGCTCCCTAAAGTATAATAATCACAATAAAGTAAAAGATGATGCCATACCGTTATTCTTCAAATACTCTCTGGAAAAGCTCTGTTTTAAACAATTTCTGCTGTGCCATCAGAATGGATGCCAGCTTAGCTTCAGAAGAGAAACTATTCCATAAAATAAGAGCCATCACCAAAACATTGTTTTGTGCCCCAGCCTCCCTTCCACATTAAAGTGGGGAACTACTGCTAGGAAAAATGTTAGATTCTGATTTAAGGAATCTTTACTGGAGAACCTGGAATTCAAGCCACGTGGAAATTTACAGTATAGGTTAAAAGCAGCAGTTTAAATCGCATCATAATCTTACTGGAACCCCAATACAGGCGTCATAGCACAGAAGCCACAAGCTTATAACAGGTCTCAGTCAGAAATAGATGAGTTGCTGTATTTTGCACCAAGTACAAACTTTGAATGGAATTTATTAAAAAAATGTAATATATAGAGCATTGCAGTAATCTAGCCATGTGGTAATAAGGGCATGAGTTACTATAATCAGGTCCTCCTACTCTAGAAAGAGGCACAGCTGGTACATAAATGGGAAATGGCCTAAGATCCCTCTGAACAGTGCCTCTCCCTGCTCATCCATCAATAGCTGTGAGTCCAGAAGACCCCAAAATCATGGACCTGCACTTTCAGGGGAAGTGTCTTCCTGTCCTGGATTAACACTGGAACTGATTGCCTTTCTGAATGAACATTACTCCTGCCCCTAGACATCAAAACCACCATAGCGTCTTCGGTCCAGTCTAAGGTTGAGATATACAATTGAGTTATTACCAGTGTATTGATGATATTCATCTGAAACTGACAAATACCTCTCCTAGCAGTTTTAGGTAGATTTTGAAAGCTAGAGGGAGACAGTCAAACTATAGACATCCTATAGCCTCAGTGTACAATCCATAGGCCTCTCTCCTTGGCCACTGGAAAGGGATTTGAGGGCTGCAGTTAAGGCAGGGGGAGGGTGTGTGAGGTCAGAAACTTATCGATTCTGCTCCTCTGCTCTTAATTGTTTTTAGATATTTAGCAATTCTAAAAGTAAGCTGTAATGAAAAGAAAAATAGTCACAGAATGCTACCCTGTGTTGAAGGAAAAGTCTTCATCAGGGTTCAGTCCAAGCCGGGAATAACTTCATCACCTGCTTATATCATTTTTAAGTTAAAATGGATTACCTAAAATATGCATTGATGGTACCAGCATATGTACTGGTATTTATGATTTTTTTAAAATAATTAATTTGACAAGTGCAAGCAGAGAACTGGCTCTTTAAGAATTCCACATACTGTATCTGGGAGATTATTGATTCCTTTGCCAGTACAAGGATAATTTAAAATCTGACTACAGTAGTGAGGCATTTCCAGCTCGGAACAAATTCTTAGTACAGTATGCATATATTAACTTGTGAGATAACACTTCAAGGGTCGATTGCACAAGTAGATGAAAAGGAGGCAAATCATCTAAATGGTGGAAAAACAGAAGGCTTTTTTTTCCCTATCCAGCCTCCTGCATCTCAGAACTTAATCAGAATACTTGATTAACAAATGATGCTGAAGAGAATTGAAACAAGAGGTATTGCATAAACCCATATCTCCTGCTGCAGAGGGAGAGGGAATATTCTTCTTCCATTGTCATTAGAATTAAGAGCAGAAAGTTTAAGCCTTAGCTTCCATTTGTGAATGATTTCAGACCTGACCCCTCTGGTCTGTGTTACATATGTTCTCCTTAGCAATGTTTTATTTGGCAGCAATCACATGGGGATGACTCCAGGGAAGTAAGACGCACTAAAATGAAATAGTTTGATGCATGTCTCCTTTGGGAAGTGAGGGGTGTAACTTTAAAGGAGGATTTTTTTTACCTCATTAACATACTGAACTCTGGCTTCCACTGACAGCTGTAGTGGGAGTAGCTAAGTAGAAGATTGGCCAAGGCTTCTTTTCCACACAAGCATCAAAAGCAGATGTCTATGGAATCTTGCCTGGATTTTCCTGATGGGCAGTGTTGATGCCCATACAATTGTGCTCTGAAAGGCAGAACTGAGGATACAAGGGAGAAATCAGAGAAGCCAATGATTGCCCAGTGTCTCTCTCCACTCTCAAACTTGCTACTTGTGTACAACATTGATTATTAAGCAATGGGATTAAGATAAAAATCCTTCCTGGCATGTCTTATAACTTCTATGGAAGGTGCTATTGAGATAAAACGTGCCATCCTGGAAGATCTGCTTTCCTAGTCCTTCAAATTGATAGAATGAAGAAAGATGACTCAGAACTGACTCCAAATGTAGCAGAAGATTAAAGTTTTAATCTTACTCTTAAAATTCCAGTTTCATTCAGTTTCGTAGGTTTAAATGACCTATCCTTTATGGAAGTGCTGAAAGAAAAATCATCAAGTCCAGTCCAAGCCAGGAATAAACAAAATGGAGGCTGTTTGGAAAAAAGGTTGTTGTTTATTGAAGAACAGAACCAACAGCATGTAGTTCTGGGAAAGCTGACAAAATGGAGCCGAGTGTGGTGGATTTTTATACCTTCTTGGGCTTTTGTGTTTGAAGTTGTTCCTGTTCCTGTGGCATGTATTTTGACCTGAGCTTGAATGTGCCCTTTGGTATTTTAATGGTGGTAGGTTAATCCTATTATGTCCTAAAGGTCATGTCCTGCTTTTCTGGGCTGTGGCTGAAAGCATTTTGCGTATGAATAGGTGGCCCAATCTTTCTGAATAGGATTATCAAATCTGCATTTCTGCAGGCTGCTCAATTTCTGCCTGGGGAAACTTAGGCAGAAAAGCCTTTAAAGGTTTTTTTTCCCCTCCATTATTCCTTTGGAGAAATATAATATTCTGCCTTTTTTAATATCCCCCAAAATATTTCCTTCTCTAGGAGGGTGGTTGGGTGCTCTGAAGGTTGTTTTCTCACATACACATCTCTACATTTTCCTCTATTCTCTAACAATATTAGTGATATATGTCCTTAGAAAGAAGGACCTTATTTATTTAGATAAGACCCAAGAGACAAGACTTATTATCTTTTGTTCAGAACTGAGAGAGATATAAAAGTCTATAAAAACTTCACGACAATATTGGTGTGTATTTAGTGGTATTCTCAAGGATAAACATTTCCAGTTCCTTCAATCTGTCTTCAAAGTTTTTGTTTATAATCTCCTGGTCATTCACACTGCCCTTTTCTGAACTTATTCCAATTTATCTAAATTAATTTTAAAGTGTGCTTCCAGAATTGAAAGGGGGAAGGCAGTTATCAGTGCATAATATTACAGTTTCATCTCATGATTTTGAAACTATTGAATAAGCCAAAAACGTAATTTCCTTTTTTTTGCAGTAACATCCTACTGATTCATATTCAGCCTGTAACCAACTAGCATTTCAAGACTATGTACATGCACATGCACAAAATGGGTGCACACATGGTGGAAGCGCCCGCATACATGCACAAGTAGACCACGTGCACTCCTGGTGGTGCTGGCACCTATGCGCATGGAAAAACGGGCCACTAGTTCCCATGTGATTCTGGTGGCAGCACTAGCACCCCACGCATGTGCAAACAGGGCTGCTAGCACTCGCATAGCGGCACTAGCAGGAATGGGGAGGGTGCATGCACACATGCGTGTACTCGCCAGCCATTCCCATGATCCGTTGGGGCTGGGGACCCCTGTTATAACTTATGTTACCAAGCTAGGTAACATCATTTTGCATTGTCTTGATTAAATATAGTTACATTCAGTTTAATCTTTCTATCTGATTGTTATGGGCTATTTTTAGCAGCATGATCCCCCCCAAATAGAATGGGCAGAGATAAGCTCTAGGAGGCAGTTAGCTCTCATTCCCTACCTCAAAGATAGTCCAAAATCATGCTATCCAAAGTAGACAAGTTTGGATAGTATGATAGAAAACTGCACAAGGTTTTCTGTGCCCTCTTTACCAAGTGGGCCCAGTTTACCTGAAACAGGATTGTGGGGTATTGTGAAAATGCAATAAGAGCAGAGAAGCAATGTTAGTTGAGGGACCACCTGTCTCCCATTGTATTTACCTGATCAATCTGATCTGGCAGGGTTGGGTGCTCTTGGTTCTTTCTCTTTTTTTGGTTAAAACTTTTTTATTAGTTTATAATATAAAATACAAAAATACAAAATCAAATAGTGGGAAAAATAAGGGAAGAAAAGGGGAAAAGAGAAGTGTAGAAAAGAAGGGAGAAAAGAAAAAAAGCCGTTGACCTCTGACTCCCTTTGGTGCAGAATAAGAAGTAACATCACACCTCAACTTTTTACTTTTACATAAGAGTGTAAACTAGCCATTTCTCTAACAACAAATCTATCTAATCAGTAAAACCCAAAATCAAAGTTTCATTTTTTCCCCACCTCAAGTACAATAAGTTCAGAAATGGTTTCCAAGTAGAAACAAAAGAACTTGTGGTTTTTTTCTTTGATCAGAGCAGTCATTTTAGCCATCTCTGCTAACCCAATCAATTTTTGCAGCCATTCGTCCATTGTGGGGATTGAAATGTCCTTCCATTTTGATGCATAAAGTAGTCTTGCTGCCGTCAACATATATAACATCAAAGTTCTAATTTTTCCCCCGGGTCTTTTTCCATTTGGGGGGGGGGTGTTTTTTTAAGACCAAAATAGAAATACAAGCAAAATTCTTAAAAGACATAATCTTATACTTAGGATGAGTCATAAAGAAACGAAATTGTGTATTATTTTCTAGGGAAGAAATATAAAAGTAAAAGTTGTAAGTAAACTTTATGGAAATATGTAAGACCTAATGAACAGACCACATTTATAGTCACTAACATTGTCTTGTAGAAATTTTCTTTTAAATTGTAATTTAATGTGAATTTTAAACTTTTCATCCACATATTCTCCCATTGTACAAGCATAACATTATATCCAAAATTCCTTGCCCACTGAGTCATACAATGCTTTACATGTTCACTTTCCAAGTTCAATTTCAGTAACGTTTTATAAACCTTAGCAATAATGTGTTCAACACTGCCACACAGTAAGGTTTCCAATTCCTTTTTAACAAAGGCAAATCCATACCTCTTTTTGTCTAGTTTAAATCTTTCTTTCAATTGTAAGCATGTAAACTCTTGGTTCTTTCAATTAAACAGGATCATCTATCAGGATCCCTTCTCAGTACTACCCTCTCGAATGAGATTCCCTCTAGATTTGAACCGTGTCCAACTCACTGGTGTTTTGGAGGACCCTCAAGGCCTAGCTCTTCATCCAGGCCGTTGACAAGAATGATTGATGCTCCTTTTTCTTCTTTTCTTGTTTCCACCTGGATTAGTTATCTTTGCCATCTTTGCTCTTTTTGTTTTATGTTGTTTTCTTGTTTTAATTTTTTTTATAAAAAATTGTAAAATAACCAAAATCTCTGAGAATTGGGAGGCGTATAAAATAATGTAGCGAAGCAGCCACTAAATGGCTTTAATGGCTACAGTGACCATGCATTCTTTATTATAAAGAGCAGTCCGTTATTTTAAAAATTTGCTCTTCAGATTTATTTAACTTAATTGCTTATTTTCTTGGGTTTCTCCTGAATTTTTCTTTGTAAAACAAAGCTACAAATATAAACATTTTTAATCCTTACAAATCTCTTTTAGATTTGCCTTTTTTCAGATTTATCCTTCATTTTTTCCAAGAAAATATGGTCACTGCACTTATGTCTCTTCCAGAAATGTCACTACATTACTGGACGGCCTTTCATGTCCCTTCCATTGATGAGACTGATCATTGTGGCCTCCAACCATAAAAATTTCCCATTGCTAATTTAGTATAATGGCTGATGTGAACCCTGGATTGTGGCTTATAAAGTATAAGTTTATTTATTTATTTAACTATTTATATAGCCACCCAACTCAAACAGCTGCAGCTTTGAGCAGCATACAATTGTAGTTAAAATTGCTAACTATATTGCCTAGTCAGTGCAATGTATAGCTAGCAGTAGATAGTAGCTTAGCATGATATGTTAAACTGACATGAGCATTCCCCCCCCAAAAAAAAATATTTAATAACACTTGGTTTGTTACTTTTCTACTAAAATCCTTAGAATCTTGTGGGAAAATTCAGGTGCATTGTGTATTTCATTTGTTTGTGCTATTAAAGCCACTGCTTGATGTGGAGATGGGTTGTTTTGGTTTTTGGTTTTGGTTTTTTTGAATGTGTCTTAAATGTCAGCAGTGCATCATATGTTTCCCAACACAGTGATGTTTACTCTCTTTTTCATTTATGCTCCCTCATCATGAACATTAATAAGTTGCAGGGTTCACCCCAAAGATTGTAATGTTCTTTGCATCACTGCATGAAGCTTGGGAATATTCTATTTTTTATCTCTAAAGCCATTGGTCTGGATGTGACTAAAGTTCATCTAAGTAAAAAAGTACATTCACTTGTGAAACTAAGTTTTCCAGCTAGAGAAAAGTTCTTAGCTATAAATAAAAAAGGCCTGTTATTCTGTATCAATACTAGCTGCCATTTTGCTGAGATGGATTTTGTTTCTTGCCTGAGTTACATGGGTGGTGCCTGGATTGGCCTGTGTATTGCTGGATTTTTTTTCTCAAAGATCAGCTTGATTTGGCTTGAGAGTGTTTTTCCCCTCTGTGACGTTTTCTGGGTTTAATTTAGATTCTCTCTCAGCGCCTGCACACATGCACGCACGCACACACACACATTGTTCTGCTTTTATAGGTTGTGTTTATCATTTTACTTGTTAGTTGCTTTACAGATTCTGAAAAACAGTTTCTGCATGAAGGCACCATTCATGGCACATGTAATCAGCAGGTGGTTCTCTAGAGTTCTGACAAATGGCAACAATTAGAAATAGGGGCTTCTCTAGGGAAAGCCTGTGACCCCATTCCTGATGTGATTTCTTGGAATATGTGGATTTTGTGATTCATATACCTCTACTTTGTGCATTCATGAAATGCATCTGCATTTAATTTGAAAGTGTATTTTAAGATAAATGCATGGACTTTCAGAAATGGTTATTTATAAACTGGAAATCACATCTTAAAAGCTTTGTTTAAAACTGTACACTGCTATTCAGCCAATTCTAATAGAATATAAATGATAAGAAGATCCACTATGCAACTTTCCTTGAGTCTCACTTTAGAGGCAATTATATTTTGGCCTGGAATAGAGAATGCAGATATCTTTGCAAGTAAGGTTTATACTAGAGAAGCTTAGGAGAGAAATAAAGGTACGGTTTTCTATCAGTAATTCACTAACATCTTACAGTATATGCCTCTATAACGTCTATGAAAAAATGAAGCTGTTGAGTGACATAGATTAATATTTTGACAGCACACAGAGTTGTGACACATTATGCTAAAATATAATTTTAAACAGTTTATTGATACATCACAATTGGGCAAATTTATTGAGTATATTAAGTCAAATCATCCACAAATCAGTGGTTAGATTCTATAGAATTCTAAGCCACAAACAAGCCATCTTACTGGTTTAGCACATTGTGAATCCACTCTGCACATCTAGAAACTCATAAATGAGAACTGTCTTCATAATAAACGTGACTGAGCCTGGATTGGATTCCTGAACCTATGCACTAAAATGAATATTTATTATTTGTTTGTTATTGTTTATCTTTGTATCCAGACTTACTTCCAAGTTCTTGTGGCAGTTTACATGGAGATCTTCCTCTCTTTTACTCCCCCAAAAGCATCTCTGTAAGGTAGATCAGCTGACAGAATAACAGGTCCAAAGTCAGCTGACAGAGAGTAACAGGTCCAAAGTCAGGTCCAAAGTTTCCATGGCTGAGGCTAGACTTAAATCTCAATCTTTCCCGCCCTAATACAGCACTTTAATCATTGTATTACAGCCATAACTGGGATATTGATCTTTGCCATTTAAAGCTATGAAGAATGAATAAGTATCTTTGACATGGTTTCATTTCTGTGTTATGATTTTGTATTATGAGAGAAGTTCTCCAATGTGTATACATAAAAAAGATATCTGCACATCTCTATTGAGAATTCCTGAATATATTAAGCATATATTTATTTAATATGAAGTGGTAAAATTCTTTTCTACAGTAAGATGAGAGAACTTTAACAGCTCATAACATTCAAAGTAAATGTTACTAAAACCATATGCTTAAATATTACTTGTTAGAAGTAAATAGTTGGATTTACTACCATGTAAATATGCTGAAGCTTGCAATGACTGCTTGTTATGATCCCTTGTTTATTGTATGGATATGGTGATAGAATCTAAATAACCTGAATTGCTTTGAAAATCCAAACTAGTTTGAAGCGCTCTTTCAAAAAAAATCTTGGCTTCTGCTTCATCCCATATTTCTTTAATAATAGGAAGAATGTTTCCATGTGGACATTAAAAGGTTACTAAGAATTTATGAAACACTAATCTTATTCCCCTTAGTCATGGCAATAACTCAACGTATGTTTACACAGAAGAGGTTGCCTCATACAAATGCTGACCTGAGGGGTTGCTATATCAAATTCTTCAAGAATATGTTGGGTAAGCAATGGACTTAATGTCCAGAGCATGTAGAAGTTTTGTTTTATTTTATGCCCCCGCCCCAAGCTAGGAAGCAAGATGACAACAAATAGCAGTAAGTTAAAAGTATGTTGGTCTTGAAATCCTTGTTAGGAAAAATGTGTGCCATAGGGATCCATCTGAGTAAAAATATCAAGAAGGCTCACAAGCCAAATAAATTTCTTAGCATATTTTGTAATTTATTCTCTGGTAGACTAAAGATCTGCTGCATTAAATAGATCTTAGTTATCTGCCATGAAGTTTCTTATTTATAGCTATCTGAATTTGGGGCTCCTTTATTCTACAGAGGCTAAATCAAATTCAAAGAATTGCTAAAACAGAATGGCACTATGAATATTTCTCAGTAAAACCCAGTAGAAATCACCTAAGAAAATTTTGGATGATTCGAATCTCCAGAGAAGAAATGGTGGCCTGAAGATGGCTCTGCTAAAAGTGAAGTTGATAACCATAGTGGAATGAAGAACTAGTGAGGAGATGGCTCTTTGTAATTCTTCTCTGGACAAGGAGAGGATTTGAGGTTGCCCACAAGTGTTCCATACTGTTGCTCCTCACAAGGAAACCACAAAACAGTAGCCTCTGATGGGTTTAGATCTCTGAGAAATGACGGAATAACCAAAAGACACTGAATTTGCATACTTCTTTTTCTAATCACTTTTGGAAATTGCTTGTTAACTGCTTTTCGGCTATTAGGAACTTTTGGATCAACAAGTTTTACAGCATTGAGTGAGTTTCCTTCAATCCTTAGTGAAAGAAATTTTAAAAAATTTAAAGATTTAAAAAATATTTTGAAATTAACAGCAAAAGGATGATTAGAACTTTGATTTTGGAAAGTTACAAATGGACAGATAGATTTGAAAAAAGTTTTTGGAATTAATTGTAGAAATCCTTCCCCTGGGACAATGCTTTTGTTTTCAATTCTCTTAAAAATATGATACCATAAGACTTTGGACACTGAAGTGAACTAGGAAGACCTGAAGATCAATTAAAAGAGAAAAACGCTTCAATCAGATTACAATTAGTTTGACTTACTAACACAGAATGAAGCAAAATAATTTAACATTGAGCATACTAAAGGCTATTTTGAACAGTGGATTCAGAAGTTAAATAAGTATTTGCCTCTAAAGACAGACTGTGTTTAAGAGATGCTATGAAAGAGGATCAAGTTAAATCTGACAAAATTGATCTGATCTAAATCTGGATTTAAAAAGGACAGTTTACGAAAATGATATGGAAAAAAATGCTGCATTGGACATACAAAGTCTGATGTCTTAATAATTAAAAGGAATATACAAATAATAAACTAAGCAAGTGACCTGAATAATGTTTCTATATTGAATTTACAAAAGAGGCTTGTTAAATCTTTGAAGAATTTTGTGAGAAAATATAAAGAAAACATTAAAAGAAGTCAAATTCTAGCACATTATTTGTTAAAAGTAAAATATAACATTTGTTTATTTGAACAAGGTTATGTCTGGTAACCCTTAGTGGACTTTTCCTGACATCAGTACTGAAAGCATGAGGCTTTAAGGATTTGTTTATAGATAAGAGCTGGAATAGAGGAAGAAGAGATCATTTATTTTATTTTAAGAGAAGATTAGTTTTTCTTTCTTTTCTACTTTTATTTTTATTCTTTTCTTTTCTGTACTTTCTATTTTCCTTTACTTTTTAATTTTTATTAGTTAAAATAATTAAAAAGATAAAAATTGTAAGTTTTAATAAATCTGCTATTAAAAACTTCTGAGGATTCAATTAGTTTATTAACTAGTCGTTTCAATGATATATTCATAATAATATTCTTGACTGCAATCAAATAATAAGTGATCAGTTGACAATGGGAATCCTAATGTTGTATAAAAGGTAAAATAGGAGAACATTAACTTTGATTATTTAGAACAAACAGAAAATGCTGAGATGAAATTACTACAAATAGTACTAAAGAGAGGAGCAAGTAGGGGGATAGTTCTAGGAATATATATAAGATGGATGAGTATCAATGGAAAAAGTGCTAATAAATCTGTAGAACTGAAAATGTCCTTAACTAATCCTATGCAATGTATTCAGTTTTACTTTTTTTTTAATTGAACTTTTCTGTAGTAAATTATTTTTAGGTCTTTAATGGTGCATATTAGGCAGAATTCCAGAGATGAACAATTTAAATTTCATATACAAATATATAAAAGTATATTTGATTGGGATATTACAAGTGTGTTGTCTGATTATAGATAAACTGTTACATTTGTAGTGGTTTCGTTAAAGCTGTTTTATGTAGTTTGCAAGATATAGAGAGGCATAGCTGCCATGGGCAATAATGAGTAAAGAAACCAGGCACCATTAGGACATTGCATGGTCAGCTAAACAGATAAATGATACATGGAGTAATAAGGACAAAAAACTCTGCTTTTCTTGAAAATGGATCTTCTTCCTTTAGCTAAATCCTTACTCATTGTTCACTCTCCACCCTTCTATCCACCATTAATTATTTCCTTCTTTAATATAAACAACAAAAGCCCATTGGCTCTTGGTCCTTGTAGGATTTGTTTCCAGCTCTAAATCTGAAGTGCCAGTCTGAAAGTGGAACCTAAAGAGATGATATTTTTTTAAGGCATGAGTGTTGTTCTAAATCTGCCCAGATAATGTTCTTAAACAATGCCAGAAATTATATTGGGCTTTTTCTATGTCAATTATTTTCCTTGGATCATGATTTTCTAGGTTGATGAGGTTTTGTCTCGTACATCTATCTCTTCTTTTTTACTCTTCATCAGGACAAGTTAAGTCCATATTTTAGCACGCTGAAAACTATTATTTTTTTAATATACTCCTATGAAGCCTAGGTATAGTTTTATCTATTGTATTGCTCAGTATCCAAAGCCACTTAGGGGTTTCTGAGAGGAGCAATACATTACTTGCTGGCATTTCTGAGTAAATTAATTTAGTAATCAAAATTCTATTGGTCAAATTTATATAGCTGGCTATCTCACAAAACATGACACTTGGGCAGCATATAACAATCAAACGACAAATATCAAGACAAGAAATATAAAAAAAAGTCCAGACTTTTAAAAAATATTTTAAAAACAGATATACAACCCCTCAGCAAAAGAAGGATAAGAATAGGAACCAAGCAATGAAGTCCCAGGTCTGTTTACATAACCAGATCTTGATGGACTTCCAGAATGTTAAAAGAGACTAAACTAATCTAATTTAAGGGAATGAGGGAAGAGAAGATTATTCCATAAGGCGGAAGCAGTAGTATAATTTGGAGGTGACAAGGGCATGAGTGACTATAAGCGGGGCCTGCCAATCCAGGAATGAGTGCAACTGATGCACAAGACAAAGCTGTGCAAAGCCCTCCAAAACCACCACTGCCACCTGTGAGCAGGATTCACCAGTGTAGGAGGCCTTCCAGATTGTGCACAAGATCTTCCTCAGGTCCAGCTGGCATCTCCATTGGACTTGCAACAAGGCCACCATCTAGCAGGGAACAAATCCAAGTGATTTTATCCATCAGATGCTGTGCACAATCCTACACATGTCCCTGTAGGAGGTTTTCCATTCCTCCTTTACCCAAGAAAACATGAGCCACCCAAAACAGAGCTGTGGGATGACAGTCTGTAGTGCAAGAAGGATGGCAAAGTATTGGTATTTTCACTGCCCTTATAGCCACAAGGTAGGCCTTAATAGTGACTCTTACCAGTGTTCTCTTGAGTTTGTTCTTTGTTGAGTGTCAGCAGTGCTTCAGACATCTCTTCTCTGTTTTCAACTTGCTCAATTCCTCCATAAACCATGGAGAGTGGCTGGGTCCATGAGAGGGGAGAGGTTACACAAATGTGATCTGATCCAAGGCCTTAGCTACCTACGGTACTTATTCCAAGCAATAATTAAACCTTCAAACAGACTATGCAACAGACCAACAGGGACAATCCCCCAGTTTCCTTTGAAACCCCTCCAGTCCATCAGTCACCAGGGGCAGACCAATCAACTTCTCTGACAGAAACAGCCAGGGCTTTTTTTTTTTTTGTCATAGAACGCACCGGAACAGAGTTCCGGCACCTTTTTTCGACGGATTTTCCAGAGTTGCATTCTTTTCCCTTCCTATCCTCGTTTGTTTCTGAAAATGCCCTGCTGGCGGTACGGTGCGAGCGGGGTCCCCTCCGGCGCTGTATGCCTCCTTTAGGAGGAGCCATGAGGCACTAGAGCACCAAGCCAGAGCGTGGCTTGATTGGCTGGGTCGGACCATGTGGTGTGGAAGCCAATAGTGGTGGTGGGAGACATATAAACATGGAGGCGATCTTTCACGAGAGGGTGAGTGAGCCTTTTGCCTTCCCTTACAGAAGGTGGGATGTGAGGTTAAAAAGAGGCAAAGCGAGAGGAAAGAAAGGCGGCTGGCGTGGAAGCTTACCTTACAGCAAAACTTTGCTGTTTCAGTTCCTTGGGTAGTTCAAAGGCTGGGATGTCTATGAAAATCTCTTTTTAGTCTTTTATACTTTATATTCAAACAGCAGAGAGGAAGAATAAGAATAAAGCCAATGTTTTGTGATTTGGAGGTATTATTATTAATAATAATATATATTAATTATGTATTGGTCAGATGTAAAGGTAGACCTACAGTATAAGGTTTAATCAGATATATTTATTAAATTGGGTTTAACTTAAAGGTAAATTAAAAGTAATCTGTTCACTGACAAAGTTTCAACTTTAATTTGTTTCAAGTCAATATCCATATTAAACTCCAAATGTAAATTTTTTCCACCTTGTTTGACAACTTCTTAAAAATAATTCAATCTTTTACAAGCAACCAAATTTTGTTTTATTGGGCCAATTTCATTCCACATAGAAAGCTGACATTTCCACTCATTAAACTAAATGAGCATGCCAGTGTTAAATGTCCCAAAAGATTAATAAAATGCCTTCTTGTAATTTAAAGCCACACAATGCATGGTAACATTAATAGTATTAACTTACCTTGAACACAATCCTAGTCTTTTAGATACACTAAAAATTGAAAGGTTTTTTTTTCAACTACAAAAGTAAACCTTGTAGGATAGGCAAGGCAGGTTGTGTGACGTGTGTGAGTTCCGGCACCTTTTTTTTTTTTTCAAAAAAAGCACTGGGAACAGCTAACTTGGCATCTGACCACTGTCCCAAGTTGGGTTCTGGGTGACGTGGAATAGGCTCATGGCTTTCATGAAAGCCATGAACTCCAAAGCCACCTCAGATGACATGCCTATGGAAAGTGGATTAAAGTCCCCCAGCATTGTAAATGTGGAGAACTCCAGTGCCAACTCAGAAATGAAGTCAAGATTAGTCAGGGAAATTGTTATACAGCAGGGAGCAACAACAGCAGCAGCAAGAATCCTAACTGATTCCTTGAGTCCAGTTTAATTAACAGGGTCTCACAATCAGTGTCTTTGAAAGTCATAAAAGATTCCCTGATGACAATGACTATGCCTCCACTGCTGCCCTGGAGTCCCAGCTGATGCCACATTCAAACCAACCCTAGAATATGCAAATCTGTCAAATACTCTAATCAATTAGATCAGAGCAACAGATTAATGTTTAAAAGCCTAATTATTTCAAGTAAAGATTATATCTAATTAATTAGGCAGTATGTTTGATGTTTTAAAGTAATTAAAAATGCAGCAGATGGCAAGCATTATCTTTAATAAGTGCATCATTTATTTTGTCTCAAATAAATGTGATGTTTACAGGTTTATGCAGTGACTAAAAAATAATTGTCTTGCTTCAAAACTCATTATTGCATCCAGCTTTTCCTCAGCCTAGTGCAGTGGTGGCGAACCTATGGCATGGGTGCCAGAGACAGCATTCGGAGCCCTCTCTGTTGGCACAAATGCCGTTGCCTCGCCTCCTCCCGTGACCCCCTCTTTTTCAGCAGCCCCCCTGAAGGAGAGTTGCCCACGTGCAGCGCAGCCAAGGACATGGCAGCCAGGCAGCGTAGACAAGACTCTGTCCTCACACCCCATTGTGCACAGTTGATGCTGCAGGGTGCGGGAAGAGGGTGTGACCGCCATAGTGCTGTTGGGTTGCCTGGGCGATCTGCGGTGGGCCCTGGAGGCGGTGAGTGGCCCTGCAGGCAGGGGGGGCGGTGGATGGGGGGATGGAGCAGGGGCGGGGCAGGGGGTGGAGCGGGGGCAGGGGCAGTTTTTGGGCACTCGGTCTCTAAAAGGTTCACCATCACTGGCCTAGTGCCTTGCTACAGTCTAAGATTCCCAACCAAGAAGCTTTTCTGCAATGTTTCAGGTAATTCTAAGAGCTCAGATCCCTGAATACATCTGAAAGTGTCATGCCTGAATTCACGTTTAAACCTGTTTAATTGTTTAAAACTCATTTAGCTGAGAAAGATTTTTCTAATAGGTTGGTAGCGGTAATAGGTGATTGTGTGAAGGCTGCAGCTGATTCTGACCGATTCTGTTAGTTATGTGAGTTCCCTGTTTCAGCCCTATATCTTCCAAAGTAAAAGACACACACTCCTAATATTGCCTGGTTAATCTATGCCCTTTATCAGTTTTACATCTACATAGGCATTGGATCCTACCTTTACTTTGCCCTGTTCAGCCTCATAATGATGTGATTCTCAGGCTTTACTGAGATTCCAAGGACATGACTGATCACTTTGCGGAGCATACAAAGCATTTTTTGACTTCTGAGTTTGCTTACCAGAGTGAAACAGCCTCCTCCCCCAACAAATGTCACACCTGCATCTCCAGACCACATTCCTTCTATGCACAAAGGCTCAGCTTCTTTCCCCAGCAGAATTTTTTTCATGCTATTTTATGCACAGGCTAGAGTTCAGAGTTTTGAGGTTTCTTCTAATTCCAGAGAATTGAGTGATCTTTGTGTACACACTGAACATGAAAGAGTCACTGAATCAGAGGGGGCTTCCTGGCAGTGCAATGGCCTAATTTGAGCTGCTTTATCCTATAAAGATAATATTAGCAAAATGGTAACATGTAAGACATTGGTGTTCACTGAATAACACCTTGCCTTTTGCCCCATACAAATATTGTTGTTATTGTTAATGGGTCTTCATTGTTCGATTAAATGTACAACAAATTTATACCATGGTATTCTTGAATTATCACATCTTTAACTAAAACAGCCGTATATGAGACAGTACCAAAAGCAAATTCAAACTAATAACATTGTAAATTGTACTGCAGTGGCTATCTGACATTTAAATGGTATTAAAGCTAAGTAGATGACTTTAGATTGACATAGGGAATCTTTGGCTTTATTTTTTCATCCCTACTTAGCCAGCATTTTATATACAGTAGATTTTACTAACCACTTCCTGAAATTGCACAAAACAGAGACAAGCTGGCAGCTGCTCCAACAGGCTTAGAGAGCTAACAACAGAGAATCTTATCTGGTGCTGCTAGATGAAAAATGTTGTACTTACTTTGCGGTTGGACCTTCAAGTGTCTCCCTGCCTGCAAGACACTCTTTCTTACATGGAGGTTGACTGTACTGTATATAGTAAAATTTCAGTTAAATGAACCATTTGTGGAGAAAGGTTTCTATTATATATGAATGTCCATGGCAATCAAATTTACATTATTTGTATAATTATGTAATTGATATTTGACATCATTTGTACCAGTTTTCCAGATGATGCAGATTGACACAAATGACACAACGGTCATTGATATAGTATCAGTGGTATCACTAGCTCCTTGGTGTCAGACCCTATAGCCAGATAGCAGACCATGTGGCCTTAAATGCCAGGTTGGTTTGTAATAAGCCATTCTTCATCTGCAATTTAATTGTGCATGAGAGGGCTAACTTGGAATATATTACTGAACTGGCTGGGTCCCAAAGGGAGAAGGCTTCCTCTCAGAGAAGTGCCTGGCGATGTTTCGAGTATGGCATCAGCCAAGAACCTAGGCAGGGATGCTGGTATGGCAATTGTCATCTGAGAATCACTTACAGCTTTCAGGAGTGCTGTTCCACAAGTCACTGGATGTGACATCTTATTCATTAAGTTGGGCCCTAGGGATCAGTTAGGACTGTTGCACCAGGTTCACTGCTGCATAGCAACCTCCCTGCCTGTTCCTTGCTTCCATCTTCAAGTTGCCAGTGGAGTTCCCTAGACCTGTGATCTTGGGGGACTTCCCAATTTGCCTTCCCTGAAAGTGGGATCTGAGATGGCTCAGGACTTATCCCAGGTCATCCAGAGTTCAACAGGGTATCTGTAAACTGTAGCTGGTACAAAACAAATGTCACACCTCTGCTTTGTGAGCTGTGTTGGTTACCAGTTTTTTACAGGTCCAAGGTGCTGGTGTTGATCTTAAAAACCCTTCATGGCATGGAACCAGATTATTTGAGGGGCCATCTGTTCCAATTTCAACTGCCCATCCTATCAGATCCAGCAGAGAGGGCATATTGTGGGTTCTATTGCCTAGGGAGCTACATTTGGGCCCTAGATGATGGGCCTTTTCTGCTGTGGACCTTGCACTATGAAATTTTCTCTCCCCTGAGGTGAAGTTTACCTTGTCACTGTTGAGCTTCCAGAGGTTCTCAAGACTTGGTTATGCTAGCAGGCCTGGGGACCCTAGGGGACAGGTGAACTAGTGAGATGATTCCGCTATTTTTAAAACCCCTTTGTCTATTATTCTTTGTTTTAGCTTGGTTTTCATGCTTTTTAATCTATTTATTAACTGTTTTTAGTTCTGTTGTATATCTCCCAAAGTTGCTTATTTGTGAAATATTTGTTTGTGAGCTATATAAATTGGTTTAACAAATAAATAAATAAATAAATAAATAATAAGGCAATTTATGTAATTTAATTTGAATGACATTTAATATATCAGCTGCCTGCATTACTTTGAACACAATAAACTTTGCCTGTTGTTTGGAAATGAAGTTGTTTGTATCCATTGTAGCAGAAGTCCACATAGTGAAGGTCCAAAGAACCAAGGTTTGACTCCATTTGTATATGGCCTCCAAAAAAATGTTCTTCAAAGGCTTGAGGTTCTTAGGTAGTGGAGAAAGATTGTTTCTGCCCTGCTTCATGTAGGAAGTTCCATAGTAAGGAAAGTATGAAGAACAGAAAACTTCATTTTTGTTGAAAGAATTCAATTATGGTAGTCAGATAATTGAGACATGAGAAAAATCTATCTAACATGACCCAGACTATGAACCCTGGAAAATAACATAGTATAGACTGTACCACTCAACTTCTATAGACCTGAACACTACTTTACGTATATCAGCAACTCTCTGCCTGGCTGAAGACTTAAGTGAGGGAGTAAGACAGCATTTCAGTCTTTTCTCTGCGATGCCGTTTCTGCACATGTAAGGAGTGTTTTCAAGGGAAAAGATAGCATTTGGAAGACTTTATTTTTACAATGGCATAAAACAGATTATAATTTACTTCATTAGTGTGTCTTCCACTGAGGATTTACAATGTGATTTTTTTTCTGAATGAGAGATTTTAATTCCTTTACATAAAAATCATATTTGTGATATTAGTAGAATGCCATAATATAACTCATACTTCTTTCTCTGTTTTTGAAATTGCTTTTGCTATAAATTTGGTTAATAACAACAATGTGTATCAAGGGGATGGAACTATATAGAACAGTAACAAATAAAATAGTGTGTCAGGACAAATTATCTCTGGCCATAAAGTGTTAGCTTCTACATGGATTGTATGGTTTGCCTCTTGATTTCATGGATCTGCTTCTAGTTCACCCCAGCAAATGCTGCTTTGATGGAAGAGTCTCACCTGTCCTCAGAAATGCTGTTTGTCTTTGAGCACCTTCAAAATATACTTTTCTACCTCTTTAAATCATGGGAGGAAATGCAAAGTTTGAGTGCATTTGAAGGTGAGACTGGCCCAAATGAACTTCACCTTGTTTGTTTAGATCACTGTGGCTGCTGCAGTTTTCTCAGCTGTTCCTCCTTCCTTTGGCCCATCTCCGGTAAGAGAACAGGGTATGGTTTGTTCTGCCTGCCTTCTTAGATCCTTGGGCGATGGCTTTCCAGCCCTATTATGCAGTGAGCAAGCAGAGAGTGTGGTTAGAGGAATATCTGAAGGCGGAAGCAGATCTCTGACTATTTATGGGTACACTTTTTCTTTTGGTTTAAAAGTTTGGAGAATGGCATACTTGTATGGCAGGAGGAACAGATATTTAATTTCAAGATATGGTTTCTGTAACATGCACTGAGACTTATATTGCGGTGTATTTTCTGGATTTTTATGTAATTTCTGCTGTCTTTTTGGTGGAAGGTCAAGTAAGGCAAGGGAGTTTGTTTTATTCCCAGTCTCTTTTCACTGAGTCTGTTTAATTTTTTTTTACTATATCAACTTTTTTTTCCTGCCTAGGTAAACAACAATGGAATCATCTCCTTCTTGAAAGAGGTATCTCAGTTCACCCCCGTGGCTTTCCCTATTTCCAATGACCGACGTGTTGTTGCCGCATTCTGGGCTGATGTCGATAACCGGCGTTCAGGACAAGTGTATTACCGGGAAACCACAGACCGTGCTGTTTTGGAGAGAGCCACTAAGGATATTGCACAGTATTTCCCAGAATTCCCAGAGTTCTCAGCCCAATGGGTATTCATAGCAACTTGGAACAAGGTTACCTTCTTTGGAGGAAACTTGTTTTCTCCAGTAAGTATCAGAACCAGAATATTGACTGATGGGTAATAAGAATAAAAGAGTTTCCTTTTTTGCCCTATTGTGATTAAGCTTGGGCAGAACAGAAATTGTAGTAAATTGTTGACTTATCAGCAGAGTAATCTTCAAGGAAAGAAACAACTTAGAACTAAGGAGAAACTTCCTGACAGTTAGAACAATTAACCAGTGGAACAACCTGCCTCCAGAAGTGGTGAATGCTCCAACACTGGAAGTTTTTAAGAAGAGACTGGACAGCCATTTGTCTGAAATGGTGTAGGGTTCCTGCCTGAGCAGGGGGTTGGACTCGATGACCTCCAAGGTCCCTTCCAACTTTATT
>NW_015386807.1:313276-355570 GCF_001527695.2 Protobothrops mucrosquamatus
TCAGACCCAAAAGTGCTTTTCGAAAAGGCAACTGGGTTTCTTGGTTTTCTCCTTGAAAAAGTTTTGCTTCTCATCCCAGAAGCTTCTTCACTTCTGAACTGAAGAAGCTTCTGGGATAAGAAGCAAAATCTTTTCAAGGTAAAACCAAGGAAGTCCAGTTGCTTTTTGCAAAAGCACTTTTGGGACAACCATGACCTGGATGATTGAGAATCATCTTCCTTCATTTCAGACATCAGCATTCTAGCTTTCCTATGATATGAGAGATCAGAGAATAAAATACAATACTCCTTCCATTGACAAAAGAAAAAAATACAAATTAAAACATTATTTTAAAAGATAGGAATTAGGGCACAATATAGCAAAACAATAACAAGTTCAATATTCTTGGCATGAGTCTGTGTTCCTCAGAGCACTCTGACTCTCTTGCAGCCAAGCAGCTCTTCAGGACTCAAAAGGGCTCAAGAATTAGATGGAGACCTTCTTGAGAAGGTTTTACTTTAGTATTAACCAATGCTGCACCTTTATGAACATTGCCTACTGCCTTAATACTCTCTGTGTGTGTTTTTTTTCTTGCAGGTAAATACTTTCCAGATAGTCCTCATCACTGATGGCCTGCTTTCCTTCACTATCTTCAACTATGAGTCAATAACCTGGACCACTGGCATGCATGCCAGCAGTGGAGGAAATTTAGCAGGCCTGGGAGGGATAGCAGCCCAGGTAGATTACATGATCACGTTCAAGTTAGTCTCCTTTCTAATACATGGCGTACATTCGTGGAGATGGCTAAGGATGATGTTGATTGTCTTGATATGGCCATGGCCCAGATAATCCTTAGCCTCAACTTCTTAAATAATAATCTTATTTTTCCCATCCCTTCAGAGCTTAGACTACATAGGACCTTTAGTGAAGGAAACTGCAGCTCTTTATTTTGGCCAGTGCTAGTTGAGTTCCTTCCCTTCATGAGCCACCAACTTATTTAAAAGAGTCATCCAGCAATGACTGCAGCAAGTACAACTTTCTCTTGGCATTTATATTTCACCCTATATGTTGTTTTCTTTCTTTTAGTTGGTGGCTGTTCGGATGTGTGGATATACTATTAATTGATCTATGCTTGGCCAACTACTAGCAGTCATCTCCAGTAAGCAGGAAGTTGCAGGTGTATAGAAAATTAATCCATTTTCAGCCCCAGAAATTCAGGAGGGTAGGCTTTTATGATTGTAAACAGAGCGGTAACCACATGCTTTGGATACTGTACAGTGCTTTAGGAACACCCTGCCTTGGCTCAGCCAAAGTGGGAGAGAGAGGAAGTTGAAAAGTTTTTCACCAGGCACTGGCTTCTGACCAAATTTGTGAGAACTTGCTGCTGTAATTCACAAGATGATAGAGTGGCTCAGCAGAAGCACCTCGCAGCTCAGCATGGCAGAGGCTGCTGCTTGGCTGGAGCTAACAGAGCTGTGCTCATTTTGCGGAAAGCAGCAAAAGGGTCCAAAATTCTCTTGGATTCGCCCTGTATAGATGAATGGGGATGAAAATAAGCTCAGTGTTTTGTGCGCTTTCCAGCTAGTGAGTCATGGATGAGTGGGGATTACTGGGGGCCTTTTGGTGCCAAAAGCCATTTGGGAAAAGAGTTGCACTAAGTAGACCATCTGAACTCCCTCTTCCCCTCCCACCTCCTTTTTTTCCCTTTTAATGATGACAGTTATCATGTGTTGTAGCCAAAGTCTTTAATCACAGATGACATTCAAAACAGTAGGAGATGGCTTCTAGACTATACGCTGCTTATTTTCTCCTGGTCTGTCCTGAAGCAGCTGGAACAGGGGTCCAAATAAATGGTTGTCCTGGAGAAGAAATGCTTGCCTCAACATAAACTTGCAAGTAAGCCTCCAGATGTTGGTGGCCCACAACAATGTTTGCTAATTGTGAGCCAGTTTTAGTCATTTATGAACTGACGACTGTATGATTGCCTAGTCAAGAATTCTTATCCCAAGAGTCCTGACTCCTGGCTTACAAGGAGACTCAAACAGCTACATTCTGGCTACATTTATTACACTCATATCCCCTTTTCCCCCTGTGGAATCAACTTGATATATGCTGGGGTCTCCCATTTAGGCGTTGACAAGACCAAGGACCGTAAAGTTCAGGCAACATGTTTCATCACAATTGAATGCCCTGGGAATTGAATGTTTAAGAAGTCCAGAAAGTGGAGATAATCTAGGAACAAATGAAGCTGCCATATATCAAATGAGATCATTGGTCCCTTTTGCTGAGTTCTGTTAACACTAGCAATAGCATTTCAAGATTCCAGATCAGAGCCCTTCCCAGCCCAATCTGTAGAGTCAGAGGATGCTCCATATATACAAAACATGTGATTTTTCACTGAACCACAGAACTTTTCCTGTAAGTAATTTGTCAAAGGAAAACTTCTAGAACAGGGGTATCAAACTGCCGGCCCACAGGCCGGTTGCATGATATGGAGGTTGCGCCCACCCCAGCTCCGGGAATGCAAAAAAAGTCACGATATGTCACAACATGTCATGTGACACAGTGAGTTTGACACCCGTGTTCTAGAAGAGCAACTATTATCTCCACTGAGGGAATCAGAGGAGTTGTATTGCGAGGGTTGCTAATGCCTCCTATGCGAAATAGTAGCTATTTAGATGAGAAGCAGAAATATGAAGCAACATTCAGGGAAATTGGATGCTTCCCTTCCTTATGTTCTTGCAGTCCATTCCTCTGCAGGGCACTGGGCATGGTGGAAGACAGAGGTCCCTTGCATTTCCCCACAGCAGCCCTGCTTTCCCCAGCAAGAGGTTTCAGTCTCTGCCCTTGTCTTCCTAGGCAGGTTTCAATGCCGGTGATGGAAAACGGTATTTTAACATCCCCGGATCCCGCACTGATGACATTGTCGACGTGGAGATGACGACAAATGTGGGTATCCCCGGGCGCTGGGTATTCAGAATCGATGATGCCCAGGTGCAAGTGGGGGGCTGCAACAACACAAGTAAGAGGACAGCAGTTAGGTTTATTTAATGAAACCAATTCTTCCAGCCCTTCTCTTTGTCCCTGTGAAGGTTCTAGTTCTATGAAGGGCAGGAGCCATTGTGAGTGGCACATAAACTTCTGAATACTTTACTGAGTTGTTACATTAATGCAGTATAATAAATATGGGATGTACTGTGCAAATTATAAATTTGGGGAATATGGCTATGCTACTCAGACTGAATCCCTTGGTGGCTGTAGATCTCTTCTGGTTGATTAAGAGCTACTTAATTATTTCTGAGAATGAAACTAGTAGAAATAAGACATACTGTAAATAGAATACCTCTGAGAAAAGCAGGTCTTTATATGAAAGGATGATGATCCTGAAATTAAGATGATTCCATCTTTCCCCACAAAAGGTGGAGTGAGAGAACAAATTCATCCACATCTTTACTGTATTCTCAAGTAAATCCTAGACGATTCTCTCATTTTAACACTGAATTATTTGGGAGATGAGGGAAAGCTAGTTTCTTTTTAGTCAATACTCTGTTTGTTACACTTCATATCATAGCATTCATTTCAACCATGAGCTAAAAGTGGCATCTATGGTGCTTTCCTCTCCTGTTGGGCTGATAGAAATTGGCCCCCAATTACCTACTGAGGTTCATGGTGATCAGAACTCAAGTCTTCTCATTAGTTCTTACATGCCAAAGCTGTTGGTTTAGAAAAAAGACTAAAGACTCTTAAACTGTAAATTAATTCCATACAAGCATAAATCCAAGCATAATTACAAGCATAAATCCATAATGTTTTCTTAAATCAATTCAATCATTTTTTATAGGACTGGATCCCAGAGGTAGGCCAGTTTTCTCCAATCTGATGCTCCGAATATGATAAGACTGCAGTTTCCAGATTATTCCGCAAGCTTAATAGCTGGAATTCTGGAAGTTGCAATCTCAGTGCAATATCCAATTGGATATATTAGATTCTATCCCAGGTTTAATTGCAAAATATTTAATGTGTGGAGCTCTGAGGTCACTAGTAGATATGTTTGCAAATCCATACGGGGAGTGAAATTAAACCTCTCCTAGGGAGGCTTAAACCATCACTAAAAGCTATCCATCAAGCCCGATATTATTTTCCTGCAATGCTGAGGGTTTGTTCAAAAACCGAAACTTCCCACAATCTGTGCCCATCAGTTTTGCAGGGTCTGCATGACTTCTGAATAAAAACATTTCAGATTTTTCCCAATCTTTGGCTCCATAGAGTTAAATGAGTTCTCTTCTGACTCTTCATCCTTAATTTAAATTTATCTTTTTATCTTCGGGATATGCTTCTTTGGAGCTGTCTAACTATTGTTCCTTCTTTCTTCTCCCACCCCTGATTTCCAAATTTAACAATTCTAGAGATTTAGTAGATGATTTTCTCTGCCTCTCTTTTATTTCCTTGAACACATAATTTTGTTAAAAATATTAATAATGTTGGCAAAATTCTTTAATAATGGAAAATTTGTTGATATTAATGTAATTCTTAACTCTTGGGATTGTCATAAAAGTATTACAATATAGCAAAATGCAACAAGATGCCATGAAGATTATAGAATTGATCAAAAGTATTTTGCTGTGAAAATGATTTAATAAGATTATTAAAAGTTCACTTAATAAAAGGCTGAATATTGATCTATCAAAGATATTAATTTCATTATCTAGATTTTCAGAAAGATTGTAAAACTCCTACATAGATCAATAGAAATACTGGCCTGGACAGCTGGGGCAATTGTAATTTTAAATCCAATTTAAATGTGGATAAAGTCCATTACATTGTGTGGTTTTGAAACAAATGTGATACTTCTGTACATTGGTGATCTAAATTCATTATAGGGAATCATCTACAAAGGAAGTTAGATTAGTGTGATGCTCCTGTTGCCACATCATCTAACATCTCCCTGATCGTGCTTCTAACTATTGAATAGTGGGTTTATTTCTTCATGCAGCTTCAGTATGTTTGACACTTCGTCCTTGCTTGAATGGAGGAAAATGTATTGAGGACTGCATTACGGGGAACCCTTCATACACCTGCTCTTGTCTTGCTGGTTTCACTGGAAAACAATGCCAAATTGGTGAGTTCTGCTTGTCTGCTGTGCACAATTGTACAGAGCAACTGTACTATTTCAGCAACAAATTAGACCTTATATAGCTACTTGTTTTATTTTAGATGGCAATCTATAGATTATTTTTTTTCTCCCCTGGGGAAAGAGGAATTGACTGAGTAAATCCTAATTCATAGCACCTCTCATTTTCTCTTCCAGATGTGGATGAGTGTGCTTCCAATCCATGTCATAATAAAGCATCTTGTATTAGTGGCATCAACAGCTTCAGCTGTTGGTGTCCACCAGGATTTAAAGGAGCTACATGTGAAATTGGTGAGAAATATTGTGTAAGAGCAAAGACAAAAATCCAATAACAAATTTAAGGAGAAAATGTGATTATGATTTTAGTATTAATAATATTTAGTATTTAATTTTTTGTATTGTGCTTTAATTTTTTTATCTGCCTTGGGTTCTTGCTTGAGCAGAAAGCAGATTAATTAGACACATAACAAAAACAAAGTCGTAGCAAAACTTCTTTGTGGCAATTACTTTAATTTTAGGAAAGAAGGTGCTTTAATAACATAATATCTTCAGAGGTGTTGGATTACACTTCTCAGAATGCCCAGCTAGGAAGACCAAAGAGATGAAATGGAAGCGTATGCCCCAGATAAGGCAGTTCGGTATGGCTATCGGTACCATGAAGCTTTCCATAATATGCTTCCACATAATTTTCATTTCAATCTCCTTATCTTCCATTAAACAATACTAATTTCAATAGCTGGCCTGTGTGCATATTCAGAAGCTGAAAGATTCTATAGCTTATATGGTTTTCTCGGTGAAAAAAATATCTTAATGTCATAATTTAATTTTCTTTTTTGTTGTTGTTGAAATATAATAGAGGAGTCTCCATGTGAAACCAAAGAATGCCAGAATGGTGGGGAGTGCCAAATAACAAACAGAACAGCTGTCTGCCTTTGTCAGCCAGGTTATACGGGAGAAGACTGTGAAATAGGTGAGCCAAAAATAAGCATGTGTATTTAATGTAATCACCATTTAATCTCCTGCTCATCTGATAGCAATTGCATTGTTTATTTCTGTTCTATGTTAATAGGTACTTCTGTTTATTTAATCAGTTAATTCCCTATTTATGAATAACAGCTCTTATACTGTTTGTGCAGTATAGTTTTATACAAAATGAACACTATACCTTCATTTCAAACTTAATATTTTTGTTCTCTTTCTTTTCTCTGCAGAAATAAATGAATGTGAGTCCAGTCCATGTCTGAATGGTGGGCAATGTATGGATCTTGTCAACAACTATACTTGTGCCTGTGCAACACCTTTTACTGGACACCGTTGTGAAATAGGTGCCTGATTTTATAACTGTGTGATGGCATCCTTTTTCCTACAAAACTAGTCTTGATTGTTCTTTCTCTTTCTTTGCTACTTTCAGGCCCTCAGCTTAGACCAGGAGTCTTCAAACTTGGCCCTTTCATGACTTGTGGACTTCAACTCCCAGAATTCCTCAGCCAGGCATGCTGGCTGAGGAATTCTGGGAGTTGAAGTCCACAAGTCATAAAAGGGCCAAGTTTGAAGACCCCTGGCTTAGACCCATCCTTGTATGTGTAATCTTCACTTATTCAGCTGCATTGATCTATACTGAGGCTCCCTCTTCTTCTTCATTCTAGAGCCTTCAACCTGTGAGGGCAGGAACTGCAGGAATCGACAGATGTGCAACTATATTCGTCCAGGGCGTTATGTCTGTACATGCTCACCAGGCTACTATGGGAACAATTGCCAATATGGTGAGCATATTTGGTGTTCCCCTGTACATCCTACTCTCATAGAATGCTCTCCGCTAATTTTTTTAATCCAGTGACTAGTTATCTTTGACATTCAAATTGTTCAGCTTCTTCTTTAGTTTATTTTTGGGAAATGGCAATTGTGTTTCATCCTCCAATTTCTGCTTATTCATTAAACAGTACAGCTCAAGGATAGGGAGCTTATTTTGACCAGAGGTTCAAGTTGACTGCATTTAGGTGACTATCAGCATGAGTAATCCCGTTCCAGATGTACTTGCTTTGGATCCATGCTTAGACTGAACTAAACTAGTCATTTTACTTAAACCTTGCATAAAGGAATTCATTGCCCTCACCCCAAGCTCCTAGTTTTTAATGAAGCTTTGAAGTTGCCTTAAGTGATACCAGTACAAGGTGAGTATTTTAAGAACTCAATGCCATACTGTATGGAAGTGTGTTTTGGAGAGGAGTCTCCCTATGTATGCTTACTGCACTTTACTCCTGATGTTCATAGCCCTCTTTGAACTTGAGTAATGGGGCATGTGTTATCTGATCATTAAAAAAAATCTTTATAAGAAGTAAGAAATATGTCATTGCCTGATGGTACCAAGCTACTAATAGACCTTACCACTTTGCCTGATGGAACGAACACTGGCATCCAGACTATAAGGTTTTTTTTATTTCAGTTCTTAAATATAATATAATTCTAATTAACATTACATGAGAGAGCACTTAGGGACAAAGCCATTAAAACATCATCAATAAAGAAAATATATAAAAGGCTAAAATATTTAAAATGGAACAATTCAACCATAATGAGTGATAAGTTCTACAATCTTGGGATGACAATTGAAAAGGTCACTTCCAGGGAAGAAACAACAAACTGAATTGAGTGCTTCAAAAAAATGGAACAGAAAAGCTAGCAGATTAAAGAGCTGGCAGGAAGACTGGTTTTCATATTTCCTCTGCTAAGGTGAGGAGGGTCCAGTCATGTGATGCCTCAATGACCATGCTGTTAATAAGGTAGAATCAGCCTTTGAGGCAGAACTTTCCATCCATTATCTTATGCTTAGTAAAGCCTAGCCCACAAGTGACCAAACTTTTTGCACTTCGTGTAGGTCCTCCCAATATCCATGCAGTGGTAAAGAAGAGTTGATATGTAAAGCTGGACATACAGGAACTGCCTCCTAACTTGAAAGCCTACATTTTGGGGGTGCTAGATTGTGTAAAGTCGTCTGTGTTTATTTCGCATGTGTCCTCCCTGTAGAATATTAAGAGAATAAATAAATTTTTACACAATCAAACTGAGTGGTTATCAGATAAATGCATACAGAACAATAAAATAAGACAGTAATAGAAACAAAGAAGAAAATATGGTAAAAATCAGGCAGCAACGAAGCAAACCCACATTGCCCTGAAGGGCACCCCAATCACTTTTGCCAAAGGCCTAGAATAGATGAACAGCAATGTCTTCAAGACTGTCCAAAATAACAGCAGGATGAGGGCTATCTGGATCTCAAGGGGAACCTCATTCAGGAGCCAGGTGCTGAACATTCATTTATCAATTTTATTTATTTATTGAATTTATATAGCCACCCACCTCACAAAATACAATTATGTATCGTGCACAACAATCTGTATATTCGTGATAGATAGCACTATTTAATCAAAAGAAGATGAAGCACATCAGCCCTGCCAGATGGGATTGGCTGGCTGGATGCTATGAGAGATAGGTGGTCCAAAAAGTAATCAGGTCAGATATCATGTAGGCTTTATAGATAAAGACCAGCTTCTATATTTGATACTGAGAAGATGTTCTAATATTCTTTTTTATGCTACGGAAATGTATCTCTATTTATATGTGATCATGATTCCTTCACTAATGTTTCTAGGTGGCCCCAGAATATCTAATGCCTGTAGCTCCAATCCATGCCAGAATGAGGGTACATGTCTTGAAAGCAGTCAAGGTTATATGTGTGAATGTTTAGAAGGATACACAGGAACTGATTGCAGAGATAGTAAGTATTAGAGTCAAACATACTAAACAAAATGTTTGTACTCTCCTTAAGCTTCATGCATGTATACTGTTTCCAAATTAGCAGTGGAACGCTGCAGTCTGGGTGGGCAGTTCGCAGAAAACAAATCATTTTTTGTTTTCTTTTTCAAAGTGATTGTATCTGAGCAGATTTTAGCTCTATAAAAATTACTACTACTACTACTACTACTACTACTACTACTAATACCTTCTCCAACCATATTAAATTCCCAGTTGTTTTAGATTTATCAGTAATAATAATAAGATCCTGTCAGGAACCTGCAAAGGAAAACATTGACATAATTAGCAAAATAATAAGGGAATTGATGTCGCTATTTGCATGTGGTGGTACTGATGACATGGGAGATAGTGACATGACTTCAAAGTTAGATGCATGGTACAGTAGCTATTATTTCAGTTTTGTATCATAGCCATCATACCTCCTTGCTTGAATTCTGCTCTCAGAATTTTCAGAATAGAGGTTTGTAATGTTTTTCTGCTGTCAATTTTATTTCAAAAGACTTGCAGATTTGGGGTTTTAACCATTTCAAACTGGGGATTAAAAGCCAAATGGGCTGCAGTAAAAGATTGTAAGCAGGATTTTAACATTTCACTTTTGTTGTATTTGGGGGGAATTTAAGATTTTTCTTTAACTATATAAAGTCTGTTTTAAGCCTTACACTTTCATCACCACCACCAATCCTGGTATTTCTGCCTAAAAATGTTAGGAAATTGTATCAATGATTTTCAGCAACAGTAATATTAAAATTGGTGGTATAGTTGAAGGGAACTTTGACTGATGTAAATAAAGGCTTTCAGCACTACATAGGGCTACCTGTCATTATTACACAGAGAACAGAATCAGCTCCCCTCATGTGTTGCTAAGCTTTGACATGCTAATACTTCTAGATGATTTTAATCCAGGGGCATTTTTTTCTCGAGTTTCTGGAAAACTAGTTTCTTTCATGCTCCCACTGTATCTCTTGTTGACCTCATTCATCTTCATTAAGCTTTTCCCACTCTGAAGCTTACAGGCACTAATTACTGGCTCATACCATCTTCTAGGAAGAGAATAGGCAATGTCTGACATACCATTTTTTTTAAAAAGCAATAAAGCTCATTAGAGTTGTTGAACCAAGGACAGATACCACCACAAGGGAGCATTTAATAGGTAAAGTGTGATTACTCCTGTAGGGAGCACAGCTGGTTTGTAATTTGCTATTGCTTGGGTAGTAATTAAAGAAAATAACTAATGTTACAAGGAAAGGAAGTAAAAGTTCTTCAATATAAGATATATAGCCAACTCTAATTCTGATGTTTCCTTGCAGCAGGCTGCATCATCCTGCTTTGGTTACTGAATGGAGGTAGATTAATGCAGGTCTCAGATTTGCTGGCTCAGACAAGTCTAATTTGTCTCGATCAACTTTCTTCTTCCCTCCCCTGAATTTTTGTAGAACTCTCAGAAGACTGCGAGTGTCGGAATGGAGGAAAGTGCCTGGATGGAAATGTCACTGTGTGCCATTGCCCACCTGGATATTTTGGGCTTCTCTGTGAATTTGGTAAGAGAAATGTTTTCTAATCTATGCAAAACATTTATTTCTTCTTTAGATTCTTGCTGCGTGTGTGGTAAGGTGACAGGGTATATTGTGGTACCTTTTAAGTACAGTATAATCCATTTACTTCTGTGCAGATTTTTATGGATCAATTCTGAATCACGAAATCTTACATGATAATCAACTGGTGAGTCTTTAAGGTGTTATCAGATGCTACTTTTTGTGTTGCGAAAGATTACCTCTCTAGAAACTCCTAGAGTGTAATGTGATGTTATTTTTATTCTGACTGACATTTCCATTTGTGAACATGAGCAGATGAACTGTTTTCACCTAACTGCCCAACCAATGTTTTAATTCCTTCAGAGCCACTCCCTGGCATATGATTGCTAAAAACACCAAGAACCAAGCTAACAGTCCAGATTTTGTGGGCCACAAGTAATAATCTGAGTCTTTATCTATAGCTGGTACGTTCCAGTTATTTTAGACTACAGATCATATCAAACCGGTGGCTGATAATCTGACCAAGTTGAAGGGTTAGTCTAAGGAAAATAATTTCATTCCATGCAGCACTGCTCCTTCTCTATATTTTCTTACTTTGTAAGTATTATAGATAATTTTCCCTGAGCTGGATAATTGATTCTGCTGAGTATCTAATGGGTGATATTTCTCATCATTATCTGTAGCATGCTCAGCTGTGTAATAGAGAATCATCCTATATGTGCTTTTGATCTATTGCAGAAGTGACTACTACACCTTGCAATATGAACACCCAGTGCCCTGATGGGGGTTATTGTATGGAGTATGGTGGCAGTTACCTTTGTGTGTGCCATACAGATTATGGCAATAATCACAGTAAGTAAAACAGGCTCAGAAGACTAGAGTGTGTCCTGACTTTAAGAACCATGATGGGGAAGAGAGGAGAAATTCATGTAATGATGCCAATCAAAGGCTAACCTGGTTAGTGAAGGTTAAGGGATAGGTTTAAAAATGAAAGAGGGAGAAATGCAATCTTGAGAAATGCAATGTAATTTATAAGGAACATGCAAGTGACATGATAGTGTGGGAAAATAATGTGCAAGTGACTTGTAACATCTTTGTTGCTGTTTATACTTTCTCTTATAAATGATAAAAATTGGTGAGAATATCAGGTGGGCTGTTAAGTTTGTGGTTTATGAATAGTAGGAAGGAGAACCTGCTATATCTTTTTACATTCTAAAAAACAATCCTTTGACACTGACATTTTCTCACCATCAGTTCCTTTAGAACATTAACATCAAAGAATAGAGGGATTTTTTTTCAGCCATGCAATATGAAAGAAAAGAGTTAGCCATCACTCTTTAGAGCATTGCAAAATCTCCAACCACACTTCCATCTTGACCCTGTGTATATTTAAGATGATGTCATTCCTATGTCTGCATGGCCTAGAATATCCGTGGGCATCTGAATTCAAAGAGATGTGTCCTCTTTTTCCATGTCATTTAATTGAGCTCCTCTCCATGGGGCAGGTGGGTTTTTCATTTAGCATCAGCCCATGTGAGGCCATGTCTGCTTTTGCAGCTGAGCCACCCTCTCCATGTGACTCAGAGCCCTGCCTGAACGGTGGATCTTGTGATGCTCGTGAAGACTCCTACACCTGTGACTGTCCCCGAGGCTTCACTGGAAAATATTGTGAGAAAGGTACTTGACAACACAGAGGTGATTGAACAGAATCTACATTCTCAAACTTGCTTTGATGAGAGATAACCTTTTCACCCTAGAACAGGATTGGGTGAGAAACTGATTGCAAGGATTGGTGCTTTTTCTCTCATATGATTGAACTAGTGTATGGTTCATCCTATGGCCAGCTAAAGTTGGGTGAGACCATTGTAGAAGTATACTCTCTCTAGAATAGGGGTGTCAAACTGCTGGCCCGCGGACTGTTTGCATCATGCGGAGGCCGTGCCCACCCCAGCTCCGGCCATGTGAAAAAAGTCACGATACGTCACGCCACGTCACATGACATAGCAAGTTTGACACCTGTGCTCTAGAACAGGGATGTCAAACTCAATTTCATTGAGGACCGCATCAGCATTGCAGTTGGCCTTGGGGGGCCGGGTGGTGTGGCCAGGGTGGGTGCGGCCTACTTGGTGGGTGTGGATTGAGTGGGTGTGGCCTATTGGGTGGGCATGTGAGAACGCCCCGCTGCCTGCCGAAACCCCTCCCCAGGAGCCCATCAAGCTGGATATGTGAAGTAGGTGAGGGCCATTTGCTGGCCACTTCCAGGCAATGATGCATTTCTTCATTCCTCACAAAGGGTGACACCTCCCCAGCATGCATCCAGGGGGCAGGGCTGACATGGCAGGGGCTGGTACCTCGTTGTTTCCAGATGGTCTTGTGGAGCAAGTACTGAATGTGGAGCAAGTACTGAATGCATTTCAGCATAGATGGCCACCACAAAATTGTACATTGGCTCCCGGCCGGCCTGGGCCAGGGCCAAGGCAGCAGGGGCTGCTTCCTCACTGTTTCCAGGATGGCTTCACAGGCCACATGAAACCACTTCGCGGGCCGCATCCGGCCCCCGGGCCTTGTGTTTGACATGTCTGCTCTAGAACATTCATTATAGGATCCTAATATGTCTGTATCAAAAAGTACCCAATACATTGGCCTTTGGAAAGTATTAGATTTTGGAGCTTGGTGTGTCTTAACCTTATCTAAGAAAGAAGTATTGGAGTAGTTCTTCTCAACATTGCCAACTTTAGGATATGTGGACTTCAACTCCCAGAATTCCTCAAATTGGCTGGGAAGTCTTTATTTGGAAAGGGAAAAAAATATGGTTTTATGTGGACAATCTATATTGAAAATAATTTTGAGCATTCATGGGGACATGCAGAATATTGCTGGCAACTCCTTAAATCAAACACTTTGTTTCCTGGGGTCAGCAGACAGTTACACAAGACCCCACCACTTTAAGAAGTTGCAGAGAGTTATCATCTAAGTGTCGCCACATGCTCTATGAGACTTTTCCCTTTTTTCTAATGCCAGTTTGTTCACAAACCATTCTTAAAACAAAGATTGGTTTAGCAATATTTGTGAAAGTTATACATAGCAGAAATTGGCTTTGGCAAAGTATTTGGTTTTTCTATCTTGAATTTATTCATAATCTGTATCTGTGGATTGGTTGCTGTAAGTTTAGGAATTAGTTTATTGTGATGAAAGAATTAGACCAGCAAAGAACAGACTACTCCTTTCATGCCATTTGCATGGGTTTATTTTCAAAGGATATATAGCAAATATCACTACTTTTCTCTTGCCAGCAAGACCCAAATTGTGCAGCTCTGGACCCTGCCGCAATGGAGGGACTTGTAAGGAATCAGACGGGGAATACCACTGCACCTGTCCCTACCGCTTTACAGGAAAGCACTGTGAGATAGGTACTCAATGACGTACTATTTTGTCCCGTTGAAATGCTTTGCAGTTGTACACTCTGTAACTTAATTTTTTATTTTTATAGGTAAACCTGATCCTTGTACCTCAGGGCCTTGTCATAATGGGGGCACCTGTTTCCATTATATTGGCAAATACAAATGTGACTGCCTGCCTGGATACACTGGACGGCACTGCGAAATAGGTATTGGAATAGGAGGGATTTTTGTCTACTGGAGCTTAATTGTGAATCCGAAGACTTTGCCTGCAGCCTTGGGCTGGGCAAGAGGTTTTTGTGGTTAGGTTCTTCACTCATTAAAAGCAACAGGTATTTCTACCCCCCAAAGAATAAAGTTAAGGACGTGCCCACTTTGCATTAGTATTTAAAATATTTATCAACAATAACTACCATGAGAGGATATTTTAAAATGGCATTTATTGTAACAGAAAAATGTGATAAGTCTTTGATAACAATTTATCTCTTCTTAATCCAGAGGATAGTGCACATCCCTTCAGTTGTTGCTGAACTATAGTTTCCAACATCTTTCACTTTTGGCTTGTAGGAGTTCAAATCCATATTTGAAAGACAATACAGTCACCATCCATATGCTAATCCCCTGAAAGCTACATTAAAATAAAAGCACCTGAAAAAGTGAGGGAAAAGTTATGTTCAAAAGCTTCATTAACTTTGATGTTGCTTGTGTAAAACTGCAAATGTATAGTTTAACAACTCTTGTCTACTATACTTGATTAACCTCTTTGATAAAATTAATGACTTCTGCATTGAAGAGAGACAAGATATAGAATAAGTTGAAGTTTGGCTATTATAATCGCCTCTTAGTAAGATAATTTACTCTGTGGGCATTAATCTTTTGCCTCTTATATCCCCAAACAACCTGGATCCCACTTCAAAAATATTTACTTTTTTCCAAAAAGGACATTAATATGCTATCCTGTTCTGTTCTATTATGTTATTGATTCTTTCATCCTCAGTGTCATGATCATTATCTTCCTGAAAGCAGCAAAGAAAGGTTTCAGCCATATACATAAATTTTGGGTCTTATGTCACATTAAACTCAACTGGATATAAGTTCTGAATAGGAACTTGATTGGCACTTCAAGACTCTACCTACTTTATATACGTATAGTAGAAAATAACTTGATAGTTTTTGCTTGAATAGACCAAAATGATGGAAGAGTAAATAAAAACAGGTAAAGAATGAAAAGGCGATGTTAGGTCTACCTTATAAGTGACAAGTGACAAGTCATTATACTTCCAAGACTGAAAAAGCTATTTAATTTAATGAAATATACATCAGCTTAGATTCCAGGAAATTTTAAATTACTGCTTTGATTTGCAGATTTGAAGGACTAAGCTACAGTATATTAATGTTTAAGGTGCTGGTCTGAGACTAGAAGAGCCAAATGCAAATCTCCACTTAATCATGGAGCTCATTGGGTGACTTAACTCAGTTCTTCATGGTATCACTGTAGTAGGATAAAGTCTCTCCATGTACAGCATATTGAGTCATCAGAGAAAAAGGGAATATAAATATAATAATAACTACCTAAAAGATATATATTTGGCTGCAGATTGGGTTTTCTGTGATATTTCCAATGGATATTATTGGATAGGGTCACACTAATGCCTCTTCAACAGCCAGCCCCTCCCTTCTCTTCTCTTCTTTCATGCCCTGAGATGCCCAGGGAAGTCTAATGTTGCCCTTTGTTTTTTCTTATATTGAGAAAAATATTTCAACAGATAAAGCCATCATCTAACCTCCAGTTTCTGCCATTAGTGAAATTGTATTAGTAATCTCTTATGTTAAGGTCCTGCATAGAACCTTTTGTAAGCTGGGAATGAATCTGTTTTACAGCTCCTTCTCCTTGTTTCCTGCATCCATGTAAAAATGGGGCCATTTGTGAGGATTTTGGCAACAACTATGTCTGCATATGCTCTGCAGGTTACACAGGAAGACATTGCCAATCAGGTAACTTTAGAAAAGCATAATACACTCTTGAGAAGACAATTCCTTGTTGTAAAACATAATACTTATCACCATGAGATTCATCTGTGCCAGGAAAGAGGGCAGTGCCTACATTTTTATTAAACAAAGCACCGGTTTTCTTTTTTGAATAGAAATACCAGTGTTCTAGAATATTCTACTTCACACATTTTTTTTTATTTTTAGAAAAAAAAGTGTTTAAAACCTGGCAGCACAGCTAGAGTAAGGCATGCTGGAATTCACAGCCCAGAGCTTTGCAAATAATTTTCTTTTCCCTCAGAGACTAGGGAACTAAAGTTTGTATCCATATTGATTAGAAGTTGTGCCAAAACTTGCATTTGTAACATTCTTTAAATAAGCATGCAGGTATGATTGCATTCTTCTGGATGCCAATAGCTGAAAGCCTGCCTGATGGCAAGCTACAATAAAATACCTTTTCTAAAATAACTCTGCACTCACGCATGAATGTGCCTTTATATTTACACCCAAAAGGCTCATCATCGCTGTGAGGCCTTTATTTATGCAAGTCATATGAGGCCTTTATTTATGCAAGATTATACTGGCACTCATTGCTTTTTATCTTTCTCCTACTGTAAACCCCACTGTCTTTCTCTTGTCTCTCCGTGTGTGTGTCACTCTCTCTCTCTCTCTGTTTTTATTTTAGAGATTGACTGTGGTATCCCCACTGAAGTGAAGCATGCTCAGGTAGCATTTAATTCCACTAAGATGGGCTCCTTGGCAATATATCACTGTGCTCTTGGTTATATTCTGAGTTCCCAAAATAACCCTCGCCTATGTTTGGCACAAGGCATCTGGAGTGACCCACCAGAATGCAATGGTAATTTGATTCACTGTATATATGTGTGTACGTATGTATGTGATAGAGAAAAAAAAGTGAGCATTGTTTTTCTGTCAACTTCAAACAAGTATTTCTCTTTTGACTTTTATTTTTCAGCCCTATTCTGTAACAATTCAACATATTAATCTTGAAAGAATGATTGAATGAAATCAATCCTTTTGATTCCTATATATTCTTTAATTATGCTTTAAAAAAATCTTTCATACTTAGTTAATGATAGCTGGGAGAATGTAAACTAATTTCATTTATCAGTAGCACCAGGATGGACTCAAGTTTGCAGGTGTTTTGGAAGCTGGTATTTATTGATTTATTTCCATGTGTGACAATATATGAAATATGTATATGAAGTTTCCTTGCATGGAAAATTATTTTCTTGCCAATTCTCTACCTTAAGATAAAGGTAGGGGAATGAGACTTTTTAGTATAGAACTTTTCTTCTCAAGCATCTCCCCAATTTTGTACCTGCTTTGTGCTATTAAAAGAGAACATCCTAAATATAGGAGACATTGCCAGGACAAGTAGTTATCCAGGACCAGGACCAGGCAATGTGGTGCTCTACACAGTTTTTGGGACTAGGTCTCCCAGCCTATTACTATGAGCCATATAAGCCAGTTCTGATGAGAGTTAAAATGTGGAATGCTTGCAGAGCATCTGTTTGCCGTGGTCTATTCTGAGCAGTTTAGTTCAGACAAGATTCCTGCATTATGTCCAGCAAACATAGCACTTGCAAACTCAAGAAAAATATTGTGTGGATAATTCTTGACAGAAGAATAAGAAGTAAGATAATGTTGATATGGCTACAAGACATAAAGATTGAATAGATAGGGTTTATTGTGAAGGAGAAGCAATTCCCTTCATCATCCCGTAAAAATAATAGGAAACTCCTGTTATCTACTGTAATCAATGGTGCCTACAGATGACTGGTGTAATATCCTTAACTCCAAGAATCATTAAACTATTTAAAACAGAATTTCTGGCTTGCTGCTATATNATGCTTATAAAGATGCCTGTACCCTAGAAGCGATTTAGTCTAAGTTTCTGAAAGCCACACTTCATGTCCTTCATTGAAACGACCTTGTACAATTAGAGCTTGCCTGCATTTCTTTGGGGCTGGCCTGAGACTTTGCCATCTCATATTTTGGCTGAAACATGTAGAAAAAAAGGGTGTTCCTGATTCATCACATCCTACTAGATAGATTTTCCTCATCCCTGAAGAAACAAATTGACTCTGATGTGGCATATTGTGACTTTTCATTCCTGGCAGTATTGATGCTTGGGTCCAGATAAAGTCTTAATTGAATTTAAATAGAACATTTGAGGTTTATAGACCTACAAAATGGTACAGTTACAATCATGCACCCTTATGGAATAATTGCAGGTTCTTCATGGACAATTCCTAGATACCTCTACAACATCTTACATGTTCCACATAGGGGATTTTTTTTTATCTTAGCTCAAATTGGCACACTACCAGATATACTAATATCCTGTACAATAACCATATGTGTATTTACTCTGATTTAAAGTTTGAGCCATGTATTGTTGCAATGCCAATTGTACCACCCATGATGTCTGGCATTCATAAACCTGATTTTCAAAAAAAATTAGTTATGTCTCTGATCAAGAAATTACATTCTTCCTTCTGCAAGATTATAAAGATTACAAGTTTCTAGCAATAGCTATCATTTGCAGAAGTCAGCATTTTTTATTGTTTCAGGTTTGATTTTTCTGTATGTTAAATATTGTATCTGTGTTTTAGTGGAGTAAAGGGAGGGAAGAAGGAAGGAACTCATTAACTACATTTCCATAAGAAGTTTCTGCTCACTGTTATCAGCACACATAATAACAATAACTATAATAACAATAATAATGAATAATGATTCTTCCCTACAATAAAGCATTGCTAATAAAATTCCAAAGGGAGGTTAATCCTTCTTAAAGAAGGGATGAAGCATCCCTATTTTCTATGCTTCAAGTCTTACCAAATCATCAGAAAAATCTCCCAGAATTTAGGAAGCTGTCTTTTCAAATTACATTATGTAAACAGATATAACCATTTGTAACCATTTATAGTCACTTTTACTGAGTTGTAGCAGTTCTTCCTTATTTTGGATAGATCTCTTAGTTCCACTTAGGTTGTTAGGGTTTGAATCTAGAATTTCTTTGTATCAGATATGGCTCTTCCCACTTATATGAAACGTGTTTGGGGAGAAGAGAAGATATTGCAATTGTTTACTCCTTTTTGTCTATTTAGCTACTTCTCTTAAAAACCATATTCCCTGTGTTCTGATGATTGGGAGGGAGGGTTATTTTTAAAATGCACAATTTTTGAGGTTCAAGCTAATGATACCCAATATCTATATACTTATAATTTAAGAAACAAGAATGGAGCACTCTCTTTCCAGATGCTTCCTAGACATCAGATTTTCCATTGCAGATAGGTGATGGGTGCTTCTTTTACCTTCTTTTGCAGAAATCGATGAGTGCAGATCTCAACCCTGTCTGAATGGGGGGTTGTGCAAAGATCAGATTGCCCATTACCTTTGCTTGTGTAAAGTTGGCTATACAGGAAACAACTGTGAGTTGGGTAAGAGAATATGTAAATATCTTTGCTAGGAAATTGTTTAATGTCATTGTTTATTAATGCAATACATTGCTAATTGGATCACAACTCTGTTAATACTTTGGATCCTTTGATCTCAAAAGCAGGGCTACAACACATGGGGTGCCAAGGTCAAAATGACCCCTATGAGATGACAAAGAGATTCAGAAAACCCCAACACTTTCTTACCATCTAGTGCACTTCCAATTTTAGCAGCCCATATATGATAGCCATACCTGAAAGCTTTCCTAAAACGTTATATTGTAAGAACTTGACAAAAAGCTATGAAAGAATGGGCAAGATTCTTTCTGGGCAAACCACCCAGAGCCATCTGGTAGCCGCCCAGACTCATTGGACTAAGTTGGACACCTATATAAATTGAATAAATGAATAAATAAATACATGAATAAATAAATAAATATAAAAATTTGCATTAAAGTTCTTAGGAAATTTTTGTCTATAGTTTGTCTATATCAGATCTTACTGCAATCAAAGGGCTCCTGGCATCTTCCAAGCAAAACATTAATCAAAACATCTACAGTACAATTCAAAGTAAATATTTTAAAAATTTACATTTAAAATCATATCCTAATAAATCATCCACAACAATCACAATAACAAAAACAAAAAATGAATAGAATGTGGTTCCATGACATACTGAACTGAAACACTCTTCAAAAAACTCAAACTTTCATCTTTGTCTAAAAGTCATCAGGGAAGGAGCCAGTCTAATCTCTTATAGGAGACCATTCCAAAACAACTGAAAAGCAGCATTTCTTGGCTTTAGTTCCTTGTCAACACCAGCACTTTTAAAGTATACTTAGAAACCAACCAACAACTGGTACAGGAGCTGACAGTATTGGAGTTATGTGTTCTCAACATTGGGTACAGGTCAAAACACAGGCCTCTACATTCTGGCCCAACTGCAGTTTCTGAGTGCTTTTTAAAGGAAGCTTTATATAGAATGCATTGCAGTAGCATGAGGGTATGCGTTGCTGTAGTCGGGTCTTCCTGCACTAGGTGGCTGCATTGATTGCACCAGCTGAAGGTGGACAATGGCCCTTCTAGCATAATTTCCACTTGCTTTCGAAGCAGAGCTGTGAATCCAGAAGGACTATAAAATTGTAAAAAAGTCCCTTGGATGTAGTAGATATATTTGTTTGGAACTGAACTGTATTTTCAGTCATTATCTACCAGATGAATCAAACTACAGTTCCCAGAATTCCAAGTCACCATGAGTAATTGAACATATCTAGAGTATACTAAGTTGAATAAAGCTAACATAAGTGAGAAATGTTGGCAAATTGTGTGAAACAGCTATATGTGGGGAGGGGATGCAGTGAGGACAGCAAAGTATAATACTCTAATCATTTTTCATTGAGTTATTTATTTCACACAACTGTCTGTTCCTACATATGCAACTTTTCTTCTTCCTTGCTTGCTAATGTTCTATGGAGACGAAATATGATTATCTAGAAAAGCATTCCATCATGCAATTAAATACTTAGCCCATGTTTCCTTTCCCAACAGACCTAAGGTGGCAATGTTTTATTTGCATGTATTTTAGGAAGGACATTTTGAACGCACTTTAGGACAGGAAGAACTAAGCGTTTGAGCACATCAGGTTTGGAATATTATCACCTATAGTATATTGTGAGCCATGGTGGTGCAGAGGTTAAGAATGCAGTATTGCAGGCTAATTCTGCTGATTGCCGACTGCCAACAGTTTGGTAGGTCGAGTCTCACCAGCTCAAGGTTGACTCAGCCTTCCATCGTTCCGAGGTTGGTAAAATGAAGACCTAGATTGTTTGGGGACAATATGCTGACTCTGTGAACCACTTAGAGCGGGCTGTAAAGCACTGTGAAGCGGTATATAAGTCTAAGTGCTATTGCTATTGTGTGATTTAGCTGTAAACTACTGCAATTCCTTTCAGATTTGGATTCTTTTAAGATCTCTTGCCTAAAGGCTAGAGAGGAGCAAGGTCCTATTACTTCTCCATAGTGAGCTCTTCATATGTTCTGGAGAAGAGTTCTTCCTATAAAGAAAGAATCCTAAGTATATAAGGAAAACAAAAACATCACATCCCGAAATGTCCACAACAGATCAGATTAAAATGGAAAATTAAAGTGAATTCCATTTAAGTGCAGTTTCACCAATCATTATGCACCTGACCTCCAGATGTTGGGGGATAATCTTAATAACTAAAGTCGTGGTGTGTGAAATATCCTGGTCTCAAAATAAGATTTTTATCAGCTGGATCACAATTGAATAGTTGTTCTTTTTGTTCTCTGCTTGGGAGAACAGCAAAACTTTTCAGATATGAAACTTCTGTTTTGACAGAGATAAAGGCAAAACCCAAGCCATTAATGCAATTCTTCTAAGAAGAATGAGAGGAATTAGTGCTGGGAGCGCTGCAAATAATTTATTCAGGAATGGAGTGATGCAAGCTTGAAATAATGCCATTGTTTACAAGGGGAGGGTTTCACAAAAAATGAAAGTAGCAAAATATTAACCAAACAAATAGAAAGCTATGTTATAAAATGATGGCCAACACATTCCACAGTACTTTTTCAAATTACAAAATAATCCCAGGACATTCCTTAACTATTGGATGTATTGAATTACATTTATATCTATTTCTTCATCGGGCTCAGTTGGCAAACTAAATAAATAAAAATAAAATCTGCCTCTTGTTCAATCAGTTCTCTCCGTATAGAATTATGACTATTGTCTTTTACCTACTGTGAGCAAGTACATCTGCTTTTGCTTGAGTCATATAAAAGCAACAACATAAAAATAGCTGCTTCCTTTGTTGTATCTGTTTATTCCTGGATACGGTTGTCCTGTTCTTCTGTTGCTGCTGTCCCTTTTTAACATGTCATCAGATAGTGAGGAAAACAATGATGGTGCACTGAAGCACTGTGCATTGAGTGGCAATTCAGACTTGGCTCCTCTAGTATGATTTGTTTGCTTTCTATCCCATGCCCTGCAAGAGTACCACTTTTTTCTGGGATACATGTCTGTCTTCAAGTCAATCTTGACTACTGATCACTGCCTGGGCTACACTCTGTGGTTTTCTTTGCAGATTTTCAGAAATAGTTTGCTATTGGATGCTTTCTGAGAGAGAGGGACTGGCCCAAAGTCATCCAGCTGGTTTTGTGTCTATGTGCCCCACTGTACTCTGCAGCAGCCACCACCTGTACATGTTCATGCCACATAGTTCCACCCACCTGTGTGCCCTACCACACTCCTCTGCAGCCATGCCCCTGCTTGGCTATGCTCACATCATGTCATGGTAGCCACCTGCATGCTCTCCCACACTCTGCAGCAGCCACCCTTGCCTAGCCACACTTGTGGTGCACTGCAGCAGCCATATCTTCATGGGGCTGCATTCTGTAACATTCAGCCACCCACTGGCCTGCTTGCGAGCTGCCCAAAACTTGCCACTTTGTGCCAGCTTTCACGTTGACTTTGTTTGTTGGAAACCAGCAGGAAGCCCTTACTTAACAACCTACAATCCTCTCTTAATAATGGCAATAGGGACTGCCTGGATTGCCATTGTTAAGCCATGTGGTCACATAATGTGCTTTACAACCACATTGCTTAGTGACAGAAATTCCAACCCCAGTTATCTTAGTTAAGTGAGGCTACTTGTGTTCTGTTTCAAGGTTTGACATAGTATTCAAAACTGTCAAATTTCAGGTTAGGTTCATGGCTTTTAACAACCTGTAATCATAAAAAATATGGCTATTGTATCTTATGGTACTGACACTCCTTGGCATATAATTCTAAGAAATGTATATTATCCTAAAGCATATCCTCATCTACACCAAAGGAAGGTATCTGCCAGAGCCACTTCCAAATATTTTCTGTCTCTTGTGGGCTTTTTGCCCTTCATTGTCCTGGCAAGGATTTTGCATATCTCTGTCAAGGCCACCTCCCTTACTCACTATAGTGTAGTATTAATTATAATGCATCATTATGTTGCATATGTTGATCTTCATATTGTCTTGCTGTCCCTTTACTTGCACAAATAATTGTTAAATCTCATTAATTTTTGCACTATGTAGTTCTTGATGACAATTCATTGCAGTTCTCAAACTTTGAGGAGCTGCTGTGGCTATCAAGTATGAAAGTTATTTTGTAACTTTGCAAAAGTAAAACAGTAAGGTTTAATTGAAATGGTAGATAAGACAATTCACTTTAAACTTCATGAAAAATTATCCCATGGATGTTCAATGGTGCTGGTTTTTTCTAGCACATCATTACTGTTGGGTTGAATAATCAATTAATTTTTAATTTTTCTTTCACACCTGCAGAAATTAATGAATGTCAATCTAGTCCATGCAAAAATGGTGGAGTCTGCAAAGACCAGCCAGGATCATTTATCTGTCATTGTACTGAAGGCTTCATTGGAACGCATTGTGAAATGGGTAAATAATGAATGAATTAATTAATTAAGTCTAAGAAAGTTCTTAGAACTTCCAATATTACTTGTTACTATCAATGGAAGATAAGCATCCCTGTGTTGTTTGATCTGTCTCATAAATATACTTTATTCAGTATAAATGTTAATTTAATTTACAGGAAAAATCATAGCTATTTAAAGAAGTTATTCTTTTTGGCATTGGAAAGCAGGGTGTTTTTTCTATAATTAGTTTTTTCTATAATTAGCCTTGTAGCTGGTCTGTGCACAGCAGTATAAATTAGAACATATCACTGCTCCAATTCTTAAAAAATGCTGTTTAAAAATTTACAGATTTTATACCTTTTGATAGATATTTTAGATGGCGTGAAGTAGTCACATAATCATCTCACTGATGATTAAGTAATCTGCAGTGATTAGGCTATGTTGAGCCAGCTGTGATGTATTTCTATTACTTTTATATGTTTTTGTACATTTCCACTGTCATGATGCTATTCATTATAGACAGATTGTCATTTCAGATAGTCACCCAAGTGATATATTTCTTAATGAAATAGAAAACCTCGGAAAAGTTCGCTAAAAAAATATATCTGAAATTGCAGTCACCTGGGCCCTTTAAGTATTTTGCCCTTATGTTTTCTTGAATAGATATAATGTTGTCATTATCTGACATAATTTTCCTCCACCAATTTCATGCTTATTAAAGAGAAAATATACAGTGCATTCAAAAAGTATTCTCATTAATCTACACTTTTTAATAAATCTACAGATATTTCTAAAATTCTGTTTTCACTTTGTCATTATGGGGTACTGAGTGTAGATTAATGAGAGAGAAAAAGAATTTCAACAACTGTAGAATCAGGGTACAGCATAAAAAAATTGACAAAAGTGAAGGGGTCTGAATATTTTCTGAATGCACTGTATATTATCTGGATCCAGCCAGGGTGTGTTATTCACTGCATTACAGCAGGCATCTTTATAAAGGGCTATCCACCAGAAGCAGAGTCATCTTCTTAATTCCATGTGACACCTTCCTACAGATATCTGAGTGAGTGTATTTATGTTCCCCAGAAGTGGATGCCTGTAAATCAAATCCATGTCAGAATCGAGGAAGTTGTGAAAATCACAGTGGTTCTTATCTGTGTGTCTGTCCAGAAGGCTTCTTTGGCTATCACTGTGAGTCAGGTAAGGTGACATGAATGCAAGGGCATTTAGTAAACTCAAAGATGCTTACTTTCCAAGACAGTAAAAGGATTAGATAAATACTTTTTAATGAACTTCGTTCTTCCCTTACAAACATTTTCACTTTCATCTGTATAAACTGTGTTTCTCAATGAATTGTTTTGTCCTTCTGTCCTAGTTAGTGATCCCTGTTTCTTCAATCCATGTGGAAATAGAGGCTACTGTCTACAAACTAATGAATCTCACATCTGCACTTGCAAAGTGGGCTATACTGGCAGGAATTGTGAGAAAGGTAATCAAACTCATGCTCATCCTAGAAAATAGTAATTGTATGGATTGAATACATTTTCCTCCTCATTTTTTTCTTCATTTGGGAAGAAAAATTGACATCCATGTCAACAATTTAAATTGCTGGATGGAATTTCATTAGGAAAGTGTCACTGGTTTTAGTATAGATACTGTAATTGCAAAAAACATCTTCTCGTGATGTTTTGTTGATTCTTCTGAGATAGCTGAATTCTATTATTTGACTTTTTGTTTCCCAGTTTTCCTTCCAGGTATATTGTAATGTTGGCCAAGGAAATACGGGAAGGAAAACCTTTTCATTAAAAGGGCACAGTGCTGTTCAGGGGAGGGGAGGTGTTAAAAAAGTCAAGATGATCACAACAGCACAAAGATCCATCTCTTTATATATACATGTTATACTGATGGGCATATATATTGACTGGGACTTTGATTGCATTGCTACAACTGTTGTTGTGACGATTTATACCAGCGGTTCTCAACCTATGGGTCGCGACCCCATTTGGGGTCGATCGACCATTTCACGGGGGTCGCCAAGCAAGGCTGTCCGCCATTTTTTTTCCCTTTTCCGGTGGGTGCCTTACCTCCCTTGAGCTGGGCCAGCTGGTGGTCGGCTTGCTCCGTCTCTGCCGCTTGCCAGCTACGCCTCGGCCGGCGCAGGGGGCGGAACCACGCATGCGTGGCGCTCCCAGGCAGGGAAAGTCCTCGAGTTACGACCGGTTGGGTAGTCCTTAACTTACGGTCGGTTTAGTCCTTGACTTACGACCGGTTTAGTCCTCGACTTACGACCGGTTGGGGGTCGCAGCATTAAAAAGGTTGAGAACCACTGATTTACACAGAGAGAGGGAGAGAGAGAGAGGGAGAGAGAAGAGGCTCCTAGTATGGCAGTAATTTGAAGCAGTCTGTCATGAATTATAACAAATGGCTATTCTCAAACTAGGGTGCCTCCAACATGGCTACATATTCTGGAAGTTGTCTGAAAGAAATTAGGAAGTGGAAAGCCAAACTAACTCATTTAAATGAGTTATATATTTTCTTCCTTCTTTTTGATACGATGAAGAGCTGCTGCCACCAATGTCATTAAAGGTGGAAAAAGTGGAGGAGAATGGGTTGTCAATTTCTTGGCGCCCGCCCAAGGACCTGACTGCCAAACATATGATTGATGGCTACGCCGTGACGTACGTATCCTTCGACGGCTCTTACCGCTGGACTGATTATGTGGACCGAAGTCGTGCTGCCCACCATTTGCGGGCACTAGCCTCCGGCAAAGCCTACAATATTTCTGTCTTTTCAGTCAAACGCAAATCGAATAACAAGAATGATATCAGCAGGCCCATCATGCTCGTCACTCGTACTAGTGAGTAGCTCCTTTAGAGGAATAGCGTTGTGGGTACAGAAATGCCTGGCTGCAGTAGCTAGAATGCCATGCAAGTGTGCTCAAGGATCCTCAAGGCATTTTGCAAGATCCTTAACATATGTAACAGCCTTCCAGAATCTGGCTATTCTCCCTTAGAGTTCCACAGTCTACAACTAGCATGGACAAAGGGCATTTGGTTGGGGAAAGCTGTACAATAAGAATAGTGGGACACCATTCTTTAATTCATAGTAGAAATTTCCTCTATACCAAACTAGCATCATCACATTTAGACATGCTGCTTATCACAAGAATATCAATCTATAACTAGTGGGAAATGAATCGTAGCATAGGAACGAAAGGAAAAATGCTGCATTAATTTTGTCATCTTCTCCAAATATATTACCTTATAATCACAATCTGTAAAAGTCAAAGTTGCAACAAATAATTTGCAATGGCAGTTACAAAACTATAATCAGGCATTACCATGCTCATTGTGCACATTTCTTATATATGATGTAATCTTAGGTTGAATTAGTTCAGATTAATTGCATTTTCAGATAGTGCTTAAAATGCTTCCAACAAAGATTCAACTTGCTGCTGCTTGCTAGCTTGTAATATTTTTATTTCTTTAATTGTAATAAACAAAAAAAACCATTAAAAGAACCTGCATTATCATGCTTGATAATTTATTAGTGTCCTTTGGATATAGAAAGTGAATTAATTTTGATTATTACTCTTAAAGGTATAGAATGTGTGGACAAATTATTTACAAGTTTATATGTGCTTTACTGTTTCATACTTGTCTTTGATGTGGGATTTTTTTTTCAAAGAAGAGTCCTAAAATAAATAACACTGAGAGTGGGAAGAATATTCCAGGTGTATTAAAGAGTAGAATTCCATAGAATGGCAGAGAATAAAATGGTTTAAAGTATTTTAATTGGGTAGGAACAATTGATATGAGCAAAATGACCTCTAGCCTATTAAATGACCTATTAATCTGCAATTTTGCCCTTCTTCTATCCTGGTTTTTAGCAATTCAGTACATTAGGATAAATTAAGTGCAATACCCTTTTTTAATACCCTTTTTAATACCCTTATTAAAAAAAAAGCATGTGAAGCCATAGACAATGAAATATCCTAAGTCAGTGGTGGTGAACCTTTTAGAGACCGAATGCCCAAACTGCAACCCAAAACCCACTTATGTATCATCGGGTGCTGGGTGGGTGTGGCCAAGGGTGGATGTGGCCCATTGGGTCGGCGTGGCCCATTGGGTGGATGTGGCTGTGGTGGTAATGGCAGACTGGGTGGGACTAAAAAGTTCAGTCAATCAATTCCAACTTTGCGAGATCTTTTTTTTTCCCCGAGAAGTTGAAATTGATTGATTGATTGAATCTTTTTTTTTTGCACACAGCAGCGGAGGCTTAAAGCGAAAAGGTTTTATAAAACCCAGCTGAAGGCCTAGGACTGGGGGGATGGCGCGTGTGCCCACAGAGAGGGCTCTGCGTGCCACCTGTGGCACACGTGCCATTGGTTTGCCACCACGGTCCTAGGCAATGCAGCTAAACTTGGGGTTCTTTTTTTAGTCTAGGAAAACAAGAGGAAAGTATTTCTTCCTCAAGTATATGAACTACAGTTCCTGAAAAGAATTGCTCAGAAGGAGGAGCCATAATATTTCTTACTATTTTACAATGGTATCATTACTAATGTTCACAATTAAAGAAGACTTTTGCTTAGATTTCTTCTAAGAATTGGGTGCTGCATGTGACACTTAATAAACTCCCACAGGACCATGCATACGGTATATCCCTTAAACTGTTGAAAGAGCTGGGAGCTTAAGAGAAGACAAATGTCTTTCTGCAGTATTACAAATCTCTAAAAATCTCCAATAGTTCTGTTGGAATTGTATTGAGCTCTAATGATACTTAATGTGAACAAAATTTATTTGCATTGTTATCATACTAACTTACTAGCTTGTATTGATCTCACTAACCTGTATCGATCTTCTACTTAAAACATTTTAAAGGGAAAGGCTTTTTCAAGTTTTATGTGCGCTGCTTTATAGCCGTAATGATACAGATATTTTTCTTATTTATTTTATGGCTGTTGCTATTTCAAAAAGCAGAATAAGAACCAGTTGGATTAATATAGTTGCTATGCCAATGAAATATTTGGGGGACTTATTGTTTATGAGTGATGCAGCTAAAGTTTGAGTATTTTTCTATGGGATTATGCTAGAATATGAATGCATAAGACTTATAAAAGTCACATGGCTTTAGTACATTTGTTCCAGGGACTTCCCTACTAATATGAATTACATAGCACTAAATTAGCTCTGAAGAAAGTTGCTGAATAGATGGTGCTATTGTTCATGGACTTACATTTTCTATGCTCTTATGCTCATGACCGACTGGTGAGAGTATGTGTCCCATTGGTCCCCTCCAGAAGTTTGGAAATTATAATTCTCAGAAAGTCAGGAATACTAGCCCCAATGTAAAGTATCAGGTTGGAAGCAGCAGAACTAGAGCTTGCTATGTAAAGGAATAATTGTGTGTATTCCTGAAGTATCTTTATTAATCAAATTTATGTAGCCTCCCATCTGATGAAAAGTAACTCTGGGTAGTGTACAATAATTAAATAAAAACAATACCGTTAGTCCATGACTTACAATCACAATTGAGCCCAAAATTTCCATTGCTAAGCAAGACAGTTGTTCAATGAGTTTTGTCCCATTTTATGACCTTTCTTGCCACAGTTATGAAGTGAATCACTGCAGTTGTTAAGTTAGTAAGATGGTTGTTAAGTGAATCTGGCTTCTAATTTTTGATCACGTGACCATGGGGATGCTGCAACAGTTGTAAGTGTGAAAAACAGTCATATCACTTTTTTCAGTGCCATTGTAACTTCAGATGGTCACAAAACAAATGGTTGTAACTTGAAGATTATCTGTACATATATTAAAAGCATTTTTTAAAAATATTTAAAAATCAACATTTAAAAATTAGAATTTAATTTTTAAAAAATTAAAATATATAAATCCCAGGCAGAGAAGGATATCTTGCTGCTAGTCTCAAATACAAGCCACAAACAAACTTTCCTGGATACTGGTGTAAATTGCAACTTCATCCTTTCTATGCCATTCACTTTACTTTTTATGGGATGTTTCAGTCCTTTACTCTTTCCCCACTCTTTTTTAACATCTACATGAAGCTGCTGTGTCAGATCATCTGTTGACACGGGGAATGGTATCAGTATGCTAATGATACTTAAATGTACATCTCTACTTTGACTTTACCAGGTGATGCACTCAGTTCTTTTCCATTGCCTGGAGGTTCTAGGAGTTTCATTGAAGGAGATGGGCAATGATATAAATGAAACAAATAGTTACTTGATAACTGAGCGTGTCATAACCTCTTGAGGGAGTCCTTTACTATAGAATAAAATGCTTTCTCTCCAGTACAGATGCAAGATGCCATGTCGTTTACTCCCAAAGGGGGGGGATGCATTTTGTTGCAGAAATCCTGTCAAAATCCCAGAACAACATTTGTCTTAGTAGAAAATAAGAAAAAGGTTTCTGATAGGACTGCTTCTTGAGGAAGATCAAGAGGGTGTGTTGTCAATTGCAGTGAGTTGTAACAATCTCTTGCGCTTCCCTTCTCTCATCTTAACAGGACCTCACCCAGTAGAAGGATTTGAAATAGCCAATGTGACTTCCACAAGCATTACTGTGCAATGGGCTCTTCACAAACTCAAACATGCCACAGTCAGCAAGGTGCGCCTGTCCATATGGCAGCCAGAGGATGTAGAGGATCATGCTGTAGAATTAAACAATACTGTGACCAAATACACATTTTGGTGAGCAAGAAGTAAAAGATATATTGGGGTGGAAGAATGGAGGTAGTGGTAGTAGTCCAGAGAGGTTTTTTGTAACATGGCTAAATAGCTGGCTTGATAGAGCAAAGTTTAGGCCTGGGTAAACAATTTAATGAGAAAAACACTCATATAGATCCACTCCTCAAAGTTCCAGAAGAGTGACTGGAAAATTGGCATAGCTGTTTCAAAGGTTTCCTAAGCTTTTGGGGGCACTATCAGATTATTTCCATAGGCCTAGCTGAGATTAGAGATTAAACAGTTGTATTTCTTGCTTAGACATTTTTTTATGAAGCTTAGGAACCTCAGTGTACAAATGCTTTATCAAGAAATTAGCTCTAAAATTAGTTCTTGAATCCATCATAAAGATGGGAAAAGGAAGAGAAATCAAGAAGACCAAGTGGCAAAAAGAAAAGGTAAATTTATGCTTTCTGAACCCACCTTTATTTACTTAAATTAAATATAACAACTTCTCAAATTAGAAGGACAATTGAAGAACATATGTGGCAGAAAATTGAAGCTGGCAATGATTCAAGTATTTATCTTATATTGAACAGCTGTGTGCATACATCTGACTGGGTTGTTTAACTAAGTTTCTGATTCCTCAATAAGGAATAGTATGTTTTTTTCTCCCCAAATCCTAACCCTCTGATTAAGATTTATTCATCATATTTAATCTTCCATAAGGGACCTACAACCAGGACAGAAGTATCTTATCCAGATGTGGACCTTGAGTGGCCTTAGTAGTGAAGATCATCCCACAGAGAGCTTTGCTACATCTCCTTTTTACGTCTGGACCCGTGAGTTTTATTGAACATTTTCTGCTTACTTTTTGCTTTGCCATTTTGTAATTTATAATTAATAAATTATAATTATTATAATTTGTAATTAAAACAACAGAGCAAAACAGTGGTATAACTGTTTGTAGTCCCCTTGCTGATGCCATGGGAGAGCATCTGACCAAACTTTCCACTGATTCTGATTTGAATTATCATTTATTTATAAAGAAGGAAAGAGAGTTTTTTTTCAATTCTAGTACATTTATTTTCACATATAAAATGACTGAATAAACTGAAAGAGTGAATGACTTACCTTGCATGTCAATGGTATACAGCTGGAATGAACCCTTACTATTCAGCGTGCATGATTTTCTGCTTAATGTTACATTATATCATTAGATTAGCTGATGCAGAAGGATGGTTCAAATATTACTTCATAATTCCATCTGTAATGAATTAAAAATCCATCTCTAGTTTAAACTACTTTGAACATTGTTCCTCCTCTATACTTCTTGTTATGAAGATTAGCAATCAAATAAATGCAATACTTTCATAGTATACATGGGACGCCTTCTTTCCTAAGAATGGAATATAATTGGGGAAGGAGAGAGGATACAAATATACAAGAAGACACAAAGGTAATACAATCACAGGAGCCAGATAACTAGTGAATTCCCAGAAGCTGCTTGCTCATTTATGAAAGCAGAGAAGTGAACCTAGTACTTATTTTGAGGATTCCCCCATTTTCATAACTATTTATTTGATAGGCAGCTGAAAAGAATTCTAATCAAATTTCCTTCTTCTCTCTGAACAGGACCTCTTTCTCCTAGAAACCTCACTGCATCCAGAGTTGCAGCCACCTCTGTCCAGATGACTTGGGAACAGCCCCTCGTGGGCTCAGTGGAAGGCTACATCATCAATGTCAGTACCAGCCAGAGTGTAAAGAGCCGCTATGTCCCCAATGGAAAATTGATTTCCTATACAGTGCGTGACCTGAACCCAGGTCAAAGGTATCGCTTATCTGTGATGGCTGTTCAAAATACCGATCAAGGACAAGTGATGAGTGAGCCTGCCCATCTTTATATTACAGCCTGTAAGTGTAGATCACACGTTTTTCTTCATACTGCTATTGTTGTATGCAGAGGCAGCAGTAGTTTATATCTGTCTATATCCTTCATGCATTCAATGATCAGCTATGTCTATTCTCTATGATAAAAGCAAGATTATTTTTTTTAGCAAAACCTAAGAATCAATGTTTGCATCCTCTTTCCTTTGATGTGCAAATGAAAGGCTTAGATAGCTTGCTTATCCTTTTGATTTAAAGCAAAATCATGCTGATACCAAGGAAGCAAAAATAGTTGTTGGAAATCCATTTTTGAGTATCTTTTTATAAAAAAATAATAATAATTGGGAGGGAAATGGAATAAATCTGGCTGTGACTGCATCCCCAAGGAAAGTTAACATATCTGTCCAAGATTATTTTTATGATGAGGAATGTCACCCTTGCTGAATCTGTTCTATTCTGGGAAGATTTTTATTGGGTAAAATGGCCTTTAAAAAAAAGGCTTAACTCTACCATCTGCACAACATCATAGTTACAATAACATTCACCAGCATACTTTGATATATTTTTTTTCAAGACTGTGGCATACCCTGCTGAAAAGGAGACAGGCCTTGAGTTTTTTACCCAGATTTTTACATTCCATTCATCCAGTTCTGTTATCGTGTCTTGTATTTAGTGCAGAAAGATGGCACCTCTGAAAGACGCTGGAGCCAAACTGTGCATCCGCGGGTGCTGAGAAACAGAGTGCCCTCAGCTTTAATACCAGAATTACATGTGCTTGCTGAGCACTCTATCCCAGAAGACCCTTCACTAACACCCAGGTAAAGAATGAAACTAGATTACAATAATGAAACTAGAATAAAATAAATATAGATGCACAACGTGCTAAGTCTGTGCACATCGTTTCAGCTTTGCAAATGGGAATGTTTCTCTTTTTTTAAAGATTTACAGAACTGGTGGATGGCAGAGGAAGGATCACTACTAAAATCAGCAGCTCTCCAAGTCGATCAGTTTCTGTGAAAGCACGTATGTACTGTTCACCCTCCCTTCTTGGCTTTCTGTTCTGTATCATAGCACAAACTTTCTGGTTAAAATATCATTGCCTGCTTCTTCTAGAACCAGAAGCTCCCATGAAAGTTGAAGAAAATGTGGAGGAATCAACTAGTCGGACCAAACTAGCACTGCAGCTGTCAGAACCTGAGAGTACCAAGAGAGAAAGTATGTTTGAAGAAAGGAGATAGAGATGGTCCAAGATTACCCCCTTGCCTCTCCAACCTTAAGTAATGTTTGATTTGTACTGGATTATCAAGAATCTTAAAAATAGCCAGAATATTACACCCTTCCCTTTGCTTTACCAGGTGAGAGGCAGAATTGTTCCATAAACTTCTGCAAAAATGGCGGGACCTGTGTTGCTGGCTTAGAGTCTTACAATTGTGACTGTACTCCAGGATTCAAAGGCAGATTATGTGAACTAGGTGAGTTAAGAGAATAGTGTGCTTTTCTGAACAATTTTGCCACGTGCTACTAAGAGGGAGAGAAAGAAAAAAAAGGGGGGGGGGTTAATAGGAAACTGCCTGGACATGCAAGTGCTGCTCCTCTTTTTAAAAGGGATGAAAAACTTACATACAGAATTAAAAGTGATGTTTAGCAGTGCACGATAAAAACAGCATAGAAGTTTATCCATAGGCTGGAAGGATATCCTTCAGAGTCGAGTTAAAAATCTGCATGGGGAAATAGAGGAAGAAATAGATTTATGGGCTGTAGGAAAAATATCCTGCCGTACTAAAAAAAAACTCTTTCTGGCCTAGAGAAGACAAGTGCCCATGCCTTTGTCGTAAATATAATGTTCATCAGACTTCGGGAGCTGATAAAGCCATTAATATAGGCCACTAATCCTTGCAAAGTATTGTTGACACGTCAGTCTGCTACATGGCTACGTTTTTCCCCATGAACTGAAAAAAATATATTCTTGGAAGAGGAAGTAGGATTTGCGTAGTTATAGATTCTACATATAGCATCTAATTATGATTGCTACAAATGCATAAGAAAATATTGACCTTGCAAGCTACGTTTTATTCATGAAATCTATTTCTGACCTATAAATGAACATTAAAAATCATACATGGGGTGTACCAGTTTGGGGCATGATTGGAAAGTAATAGTAGATATTGAAAAGATGAAATAAGGTGCGTATATAAACTTACGACAAATCTTGTCTCTTCCCTGACAATTATTTCCCAACTCTGCCCTTTCCTTTGTGTTTTTATATTGTCTATAAATCTGTTTAATGAAATTATGCTAAGAGTAGTCTAGAGAAAGGGGTTGTATTTAAACTAGGTATAATAGACATCAAACATCTTACCTTAGAGTAAGTCACAGTTAATTAAGGAGGCTACTGTGAAGATTATGGAAGTGTTCCAGTCTGATAGAAGTTCAGATTACTCATTTTACAAAATATAGGTCTCCATCTTTTTTAATGGAAAAAAAGAGACTATAGACATAGCTACTAGTTTACATAATTAAGTAGACAGATATATGGATAGAAATTGAGCAAAGGTCAAATTGCTGCAAGCTTGCTTTATGGAGTGGAATTGCTATTTTAGTAGTGCCATTAGGAATAGGAAATATGCCTGCATAGCACAATTTGTAATTGTGTATCTGTGGCCAGAACTGTAACTGGGAGGGAAGGTTGAAGTTTTCATGGCTGTGTTGATTAAAATAATGCATAATTATGATGCTGAGGTTTATTAAAAATTCTAAACTTATGAGAGCCAGTTTAGTGCAGTGATTGAGACATCAGGCTATAAAGCAGACCTTTGTGTCTCTGGGCCAGTCAACATTCAACCCTAGGAAAGAGGTAATGGCAAACTACATCTGAAACACTTTGCCAAGAAAACTGCAGGGACTTGTCCAAGCAGTTTTTGAGAATCAGACATGATTGAACAGAAGAAAAAAAGAACTAAAACATAAGGATGTAAAAAGCACCCAAATTCTTCGTTTGAGATGACATTCACATGCTTTACAAAAGCTGTTCTTGCCTTGTTTGCTACAGAAATTGCCAGGTAATCCCATACAACTCTGTTGGTATAGCATATTTTATTATCCAAGAGCAAACTGCACTAACATACTGTACAATCAAGTTGCATCATGTATTTGTATTATTGGTGTTTTCCCTCTTCATATCTCTTTCAAGATATACTTTTCCCCTCACATAAGAACAGTTTAATTCCTTGGCACTGCTCTAAATAATTTGTCTGATTTGCGCAAAGAAAATTAGATCCAAATATTTATCTCTATTTATTGAAATGTCCTCAGTACATAATGTTTTTCCCCTTCAGCTTGTAAAAAAGTGCCTCAGCCTTGCACTCGGCTATACTCTGAAACGAAACCTTTTCCAGTCTGGGAAAGAGGTGTTTGCCATTATCTGTAAGTATTGTCTTGAGCATTTTTTCCCCTTCACATATCAAAGTTCAGATTTTAGCCTGCTATCCCTGACGCCGTCTGTTTTTTTATTCCAACCCGCCTGTTTGCTTTTTTCCATAGGAGGCCCAGGGAGGAGGAGGGGGGAGACATGTCTTTTACACTGAATTTTAGATTTATACTACAAATAACATTTTTCTGCCTCAAAAATAGCAAAATAGTATTAACTTTCACCAATCGCACCATCAAAAATTGGCAATATGGTTTTGAGGAAACTGCAGGTTGCCTAACTCTGCTGAGGCTTTGGGGGAAATGTGTGAGCCATGTCTTTCTGCTAAGTGGTTTTATTAAGGCACTGGGGGATTGTTACTCTTGCACAGTAAAAAAAAAAAATCCAAGAGATTTAAGCTCTGGGATTTAATTTACAACCCGCACTATACCTCTTTATGGTCAAATTTGCCTTCATTCTTTGATATATGTTTGTTTTCCTATCAGATACAAGAGAGTCTACAAAGTGCATCAGGACATTTGCTATAAGGAGAGTTGTGAGAGTACTGTAACAAATAAGGCACTCAGCAGGTAAAACAAATGTAGTTTTTATAAGCCATCATTTGGGAAGAAATCCTAAGAATGCCTAACCTCCAATTTCTCATAGCACCAATTACAATTTTTAACAGTATGGTGAACACCATACAATCTGGATGCTAATTTATGGGGGACTTCAGCCAATTTGGATATTGTAAGCCAGCTGGTTGACCTTGAGCCAATCACTCTTTCTCACCCCTAGGAAGGAGGTAATGGCAACCCACTTCTGAAAAACCTTGTCAAGAAAACCACAGGGACTTGTTCAAGCAGTCTCCAAGAATCACTTATGAAAGATCCTTAATACTTTAGTCAATACTTTATTTGTTGTTTCTTTGTCCCTTCTTTTGCCTAACACACTGTTGGAATTAAGTAGCATCAGAATAATGAAGTTCTTAGAAATAAGTTACTGTGCAAGATAAGTTGTCATATATTAAAACTTCTCTTATTTCAGAAAACAAATCAACAGGCACTGAAACCCACAGTAAGTATCTTTATTGGGCAATGGATGGGAATGAGGATTCCATTAACTGATATACCACCTAAACCATGGAGTTTAGATACTTGATAAATTAGAGTTCCTTGGACAGGAAGTGTCCGGGCTCATTTTATAATTCCCCATAACTTAAACCATGGGTAAAGCATCATTGACGAGCAAATATTTATATCTCCTTTTTGAAGAACCTCTAAGATATTGATACCTGCCAAACACTAGAAGGAAATTGTATTTATATTCATTGAATGCCACAGAATATCTTGTGAATAGAATGGAATTAGCAAGGCATGCAAATAATGACTGTTTTTTAATTTGAAAAAATCAGGAATAAGAAAATTCATGAGAACATATTCAATATTTATATTTATGTAACATTATATATATTATACATTACATTTATATTTTATGTATTATAGAGCTAAGCAAAACGAGGCTTCATAATATATAGGAATGTGTCTTTTCAAATCATTAAGGCAGCCAAATTATTCATGCAGTTACTCTGGAAGATGCTCCTAGCTGCATGCATGTACCTGTGCAGACAGCTAGGAACAGCTCACAAAGTAGCCATGTGAGTCTTGCAAATGATTCATTGGTTCTGTTTGAAAACAGGTGCTTTGTATGTTCTCTTATATGCTGCAAATCACTTTTAAGGTTTATTCACCCACAGTATGCCTCACCTTTTAAATATATTATATTACAGATTTTATTTCCGCTTCCCGATAAAGAAATGAAAAGTTAGTGCTCATTTGATAATGGCTGGTGGAAAACAGTCTCTCATTTTAAGGTTGTTTCTCAATTCTTAAATGGAAGAGGAAGATTCCCTCCATTAATTCTTCTACTGATGAGTGTCAAGAGTTGTTGTACCAACAGAATTCCTCACCGTGATCCTACTTGCTTTTGGAGTACCAAGGAACTGCCCTCAAGAAACGCTGAATAACAGTGATCTGCTACAGATTTTAATTGCAACGTGAATAGAGAACAAATCCATTTATTAATTTACAATCAAAATGCAAATATTTGGCGTGAAATTGAGAATGATTACATCAGTATCTGCAATACTGAACAATCTAGATTGTCTTCAGCTATATACTTCATCCCAAGGATACCATAGCTTCATCATGTCAGTTGACTGATTTTTTTTTTTAAAGGGGAGAGGAACTTAGCTGGAACAAAGGACTTTCTACCTTTTTTGTTCAAGAGATGTTTGCCATATAGCCCCTTCTCTTCAGCAAGATTATAATAACACTTTCATTTTCAGCTTCTTTTCATCATAGGATTTAATTTCTTTATATAAGTTGAGTAAAAGTTCTTTTGCAAGCTACCGGCAGAACAGTACTCAAGCTTTTCACAGTATTTGAGATTTGGACATATAATCTGATTAATGGACTGCCTCAAATCTGAGTCCTGGGGGAAAAAAGTGTTCTCTTTATAACCTAAAAACAAATCTTATTGCCTCAGAAATTGACCCCCTTGGGGTTTTTGTTGTTGTTGTTCCTTTGCAAAATTAATGTAAATGAAAAATTATCCCATTTTTTTCAGCCAACTCCCTCAATTCCTTACTAACAAATTATTAGCACTTCATAAGTTAGAATAATGAAGAAAAAATTGGCGGCGGCGGCAGCAGCAATAGAGCACGCTACCTGTCTTTTAGAAAAGCCAAACAGACTTTTAGTTGTTCTGCCTTCCAATGCTGTTTATGACAGTTTCTATGCTTTCATAAAGAATTTTCCTGAAAGCCTTAATGTTTAATAGGTAAAGTATTTCCTTTGATATTCTTAAAAGACAAAATTGTGATGCCAATGGGGAAAAAAGACTTTCATCCATCTTCAGTGGTGTTTATTTTGCAAAACACGATGACTAGCCTTCAAAAAAGCCTTACTATTACCTAGCCTTTGTGAACCATATGACTAGTTAAAACTATAAGGTTGTGTTTAAATAGACATATATTGTATTTTATAAAACAATACAACTAGAGAGTCATAGTTTTAAATTACTCTTCTGGCAGGTATTGGATTATTGCTGAAAAGGTGCACCCGTTGCCTGCAAAATAAGTCATGGCAAATTTTAAGAGCTGTAAATATTGTTTATTTAGCATAGAGGAGCATATTGAAAAGGGGATATTTTTCTAATTGGAAAGACAATAATCCTTGCTATTGGCAGAAATACCGTAGCACAAAGTGGTTCCAAAGTTCCTTCAATCTTTTAATATTTTAACTAGTTTTTACTTGTCTTATAACTTTTAAGCTGCCCAGAGTCACCTTGTAGGGTAGATGGGTGGTATAAGAAATAAATAAAATTTAAAAACCTGATAAGTCATCAAGAGATGCTTAGCTGCATTCCTACATAAGTTATTTATGTGTGTTGTGAGTAATGGGTAATACTGTCCATTTGTGATTCTTTTCCCTGATAGGGATGGCACAACACTAAAGGGCTACAAATTAAAAATGTAGAATTACAACTTTTAAAAACCCAATAGTCTTCTGCTACAATCAATGTAGCCAGCAGAAATATTCACACATTCATTTATATTACCTGGTTGAACTGGTGCATTGTTCCCTTTACTTCTGATGTTTAGATGTGCCCTACAGTAACACAACCTGCACACAAGAGAGCCAGCACCAGGCTTAAGAGAATTACTGTGTAAAAACTTAAGATTGTCGCAGAATCTGGGGAAAAATAACCAAATGAGAACTGAGCATGGTCAGCAGAAAATGTGTGTTGGGAAGACTACAAGAGGAAGAAGGAAGTGAAATCCTTGAAATTTTGAACAACTACTTTAGCACTGCAATTACGCTACGTATTTGGCTTATGAGAACCATCTCACCTTTTAACGAGGATATTAAAGTTTCCAAGAATAAAGAGAATGAAGGGGTAGCGCCAAAATATTACGTTTTTCAAAATCCAAAATAAACTTTTAAAATAGTATCTGCAAAAGACAAAGGGTATGAAAGATCTTTATTGCTTGTTCCTTGTTTGTCACAATTTTTCCTAGAGACTGTCTTAAGGCAGAAGAGGACCTTTATCAATCCAGTATTCTGTAATCAGATCAAGGCATATGTAATGCACCAATAAAGTAAAAAGGTTTTATTTTATTAAAGTTACCTTGTTTTTTTTTCATTTTAGACTAAATATATACTTTATTTCAAAATCATTCTGCTTTTTTTTTTTTTTAAGAATGAAAGGATTCCTGGAGTTAGCTATAAAAATTGCATTTAAAAAAACATTTCTTTTCAAATAAGGCTACCATTTAGAAACTTTATTTAAAGCCATATTTATGAATTGATATTTTGAATTTGATTTCCCTACCTGCCTTTTATTTTTTAATCTCATTTAAAAATATTTATTTCTCTATTATCAGAAGTATCCATCAGCTCCCTCCTTCCTATCTTAAAAAGGCAAGCAACTACTACTACTACCAGATAGCAAAAACTTCTAATTGCAAAATTATTCAGAATCAGCTCCATCATCGTTCTCTGAATCTGATAATTCTTCCATTGTTTCCTCCTGTTGCTTCCTCTGCTCTTCTTCATCGGCCAGCAACTTCTTAAAGACCTCATATTCTTCAATTGAAGAGCAGGCTATTTCAGTCACAAAATCCTGTTCAGATGCTCTAATAATTCTTTTCAGTTTGGGATTGACAATTTGGGTCTGTCCTTTCTTATCAGGAGTTTGATAGTGTCCCAAGCGCTCCAAAAAATGTATTCGTTTGTTTATTTCAGCCAGTGATGCTTGGAAGAAACCAGACTGCACTATCTCTGCATGTTTAATTCCCATCCTGAAATAGGCAAACTAAAAAACAGAGATTATTAAGTGAAAGAATAAACACTAACATTGTAGTACAAAGAATGTAAGTCAAGGACACAGTTCAACACAGAAGTACACAGAATTGTGTCTGTTAGTTTCAAGAAGGTTGTGCTCTTAATATATACAGGCACAACTTGCAGCCTGCAAGAAAAAATCTTTCTTTATTCAGGCATGAAATGTGAACAAGAAAATTTGCTCTAGAGCAGGGGTCCCCAACCCCCGGTCTGTGGACCGGTACCGGACCGTGGCATGCCAGCAACCGGTCCAAACAAGCAAAGCCCCATCCATGGGATGCATGCAGCACACAAAATCTTTCTCCACGGAACCAAGCCCTGGTGCCCAAAAGGTTGGGAACCTCTGCTCTAGGGGGTATTGTCACATAAAATATACTTTTATTTTAAATAGAGAATCAATTGGGATGTGAAGGAATTGAAACTGCTATATGTGTTAAAATTCAAGCATTATAATTAGTTATGATAATTGGTGCTAATGGAATTGAAATCTAAGTAACCAATCCATGTTGTGGTAGATTATGGATGAAAAATGGGGGGGGGGCGCTCTGTTTTTTAATTGCAAACTTCCTTTAGCTATATTTTTCTACTATTCCTTAGTATTCCTTACTATTTTCTGTATTTTGCCCCACTATTTTACGGAAAAATCAAGCAAATAACCAGCTTTCTAACTTCCAAGGCATTTGAGTGTTTATGTTCTAAAACTGAAAGGGAATTTGGCAATTTTAATTAAAAAAATGGCTGTGGAAATAAAAATTTGAACAGAGTAAGCCATCCAGGAGAAAATGGGTTATTGTAAAATTTCACAGAATTAGTAAATCATAAACCTGGAAGGAGTCTGAGAACTCATAGGTTCCAACCCCTTTCTCAGTAGAGGATGTGCTAAAGCATTTTAGGTAATCAAGTCTCTATTTGAAGATCTCCAATAGGAAGAATTGTGCCACTCCATGAGCAACTAGTTCCACAAGTATAAAGTCTGATCAAGGCAGAGTAGAGTGGGACAATTACTTCCTGTGATCTGGACTTTATGATTCATGTACCATTTTCAGCAATTGTTAGAAAAAAGGTATAACAATGGAAGGTTCCAATTTTAAAAAAATGACAGAAGGAAAATACAGTTAAAGTTTGGTGAAATCAAAACATTAGGAAGCAAGCTTCCCTAAAATAAGATATGAGGCCAAAGTCTTCAGCATTATATCTTCAAAAGCAAGAAATATAACATAGATTCAATAGATAGATATTTCTCAGAATCCATATAATAGAGTTTAATAAGCAAAAAACAAAGTGCATAGAAACAAAATTTTCTAACAATTATATTATTAGAGACAATATTTTAAAGAGTGGCAAATGCAACTATTAAAAAAAATCACATTCTGAAAACATATTGAAATTTCTTAATATATAAAATCTCTTAATAAAACATATTTATTTTAGAATTGATCAAATTCAGCAATAGAAAAGTGTACCACTTTGTGGAATCTGACATCAGCAAAGTTGTTCTGCAAATACCTGGAATTTGTATTCTACATCATTTAACTCTTCTAAAAGGAGCTCTGGACTTGTTCGTAGAATTTTTGATACTTGTGCCATTGTGAAGAGACATTTTTCTTTAAGGAGATTCTCTAGGGCTTTGATTCTCTTGGGTGGTATTGTAAAAATACTTGGAAAATGTACTGCCA
>NW_015386808.1:0-2063 GCF_001527695.2 Protobothrops mucrosquamatus
AGAGAGAGAGAGAGAGAGAGAGAGAGAGAGAGAGAGAGAGAGAGAGAGAGAGAGAGACTGTATATATATATATATGAGAGAGAGAGAGTCAGTGTTTTGAATCCTGGCAACTGTGTGAACAAATTCCTGCAATGTTCTTCGCATGTTTTTTCCCCAAAAGTGGTTTGCCATTGTCTCCTTCCTCTAGAGCTGGAAGAAATTCTCCCATGTACATTGTACTGAATACATGTTTAGCATTATTAAATCAAGGCCCACTGATATCAGGAGAAGCTTGCAGACTATACCCAATGGGGGTACCTAATGATGTTGTTGTATTCAAAAATGGCTAGGGAGTTTAGCAGAGGTATTCATGAATGAAAGGGGAGGGTGATTATTGCAAATTCCCCTTGCTCTTGCAAGCTTTCCCAAAAGCAAGATATTTTTGCAACCTTTCAAGGGGAGGAGGAGGAATACACAATTGCTTATGGCAGGGTCCCCAACCACCAACCCCTGGGTCACAGCCCACTATCGGGCCTTGAGCCGTTCAGAACTTGGCCATTGAAGTGGCGAGTGCACGCGCATATGCACGCATCCCCACTTGCGTGAGCAGCAGACAAGTGCATGACTGCATACTCCATTTGTGCAAGCAGCGGATGCATATGCCCATCATTCTCTCAAATGGAGCTGCGCCTCTCCCCCTTCCCCCGCCCCTCTCCCCCACCAGACCGCAAAGCCGGAAAGGATGGGGAATTCTGGCTTATGGAACAAACTGAGGGCTTGCAAATAGTGTTCTATCCTCCTCTTGTTCAAAGTAATCAGTGTTGGATCAAACTGCTTTCTGGGAATGTTAGCCCTGGCCTGGCCTGTAGTATTTTAATCTATAAATGATCTATTATATATTTGATAATGGGGTTTGCTATACTAATGCAGTGTTACACCCATATAATATTTTTAAAAAAGAATTGGACTATCTCAAATTTTAATTTACCTAAAATGTATCTGTTAATTTAACTTGGATAATTGTTTATATATTTGATTATATTTAAATCTGTGCTAGTAAGAGAAATGTTCATGTTAGAAGGATTTAATAATTATTAATAGTAAAGTTTTCCTAAGAAAGTTTTATTGTACAGATAAATTGGAATAATGTACCAGAAATTCAAGCATTCTTACCATTGCATCCGCTTTATGCTTTTTTCTTTTGGCTTCCTGCATAAAATAATCTAAATTGTGCAGTCTAGAATGAAAGGAAAGAATAAGAATTAAGTCTGATATATATTCCTTGTATATTAAAACATTTTACTTAATGGTATCTCCAAAACAAATATGTGCTCAATATTTCATGGATTCCAAATAACAGTAGAAAAATTAGGCAAACATAATGTATCAATCAAACTATGTAGAAACACCATAGATAACATATAATTAAGATGCAAAATATTTCTTTTTGGTAAAAGTTTTTTGAATTTAAATGGGAAATGTATTCTAAAGTTTCTAAAAGTGAAAAGCCTAATTGATAGCATTGCTACATTGCAATTTATGATTTGCAGTTAAATAACTGAAAATATTTTCCTGGATTATTACAAAATGAGCTGTGGTGGCACAGTGGTTAGAATGCAGTACTGCAGGCTACTTCTGCTGACTGCCAGTTGCCAGATTCTCACCGTCTCAAGGTTGAAAGGTTGACTCACCCTTCCACCCTTCCAATAAAATGAGGACCCAGATTGTTGGGGCAACATGCTGACTCTGTAAACTGCTTAGAGGGGGCTGTAAAGCAGTATATAAGTCTAAGTGCTATTGCTGTACTCTACACAGGCTTGAAGACCACTAAAAACAGAAGTGGTGCAGAATGCAGCAGAATTGTAGTTATGGTTGCATTTTATTTATTTATTTATTTTATTTATTTGTTTGGATTTTTATCCCGCCCTTCTCCTTACGGACTCAGGGCGGCTGACAGCCTGGTAAAACAAATACAGAGATAAAAATACCCACTTTAAAACCTAATTAAAATGAAATATTTGATGTGGCCTGTGTCAATTTAAAATTATTCTTAAAACCCCACTAAAAATTCCCCCTAGGCCAGT